>NW_017890709.1:0-38716 GCF_001540865.1 Ananas comosus | reverse complement strand
TGTATATATAAAATTTATTATTAACTAACATTGGCGTATATATAATACATAACCCGGCTGCCAAAAAATAATTTTATTCATCTGGTCTACTGCGCCCGCATTAAAATTCAGTCTATGGCGACGATTTCCTTCTGCGGCGCGAATATCCCATTCATGAAAAGACACATGAGGTAATTTGACTACAAGTAAAAGGGAGGCATTCCGCCACTTATGCCTCGAAAACTTTGGATATTATTACGGTGCCACGCGTGTATAAGTTCTTCACATACACCAATCCCAAATATTTATGATACTAATTCAAACATGTTTCTGCATCTAAACATTTACTAAACATTCATACTATAATAAAAAAAGGTGTTTAACAAATCAAACAGTATTCTATTGATATGCTTTCATAGTAAGAGTACTAAAGCTTCTGAATTTTAGAATATTATGTAGAATTTATAGGAAAAACTTCCAAAAAACCCCGTGATTTCGTTAGTTTCTCACATTCCCCCTGTGCGTTTAAAACTGGGATCAATTGGCCCCCCGTGTGAGTTTCGTTTCTTATCTTTCGGTAGCTTATTTCGTTAATATTTTGCTTAAATTATCATTACAAAAACTTTAGATTACCCATTCTGATTTATCAATATTCACTTTAGTATCCTTTTATTTTAACTTTATTACTGAATTAAAAAAAAAATAAAATGGGATAAGAAAAGAGAAAACGAAACCACAGGGGGGCAACATTGCATTACATTTGTAACCCACAGGGGGTAAAGTGAGTGAAACTACGAAACACAGAGGTTTTTGAAGTGTTCCAAATTTATGATGCGTATAGGATGTATATATTAAATGAGAATGGATTGGAGATTTTATTTTAAGCCTTGAATTTAGCAAAAAAGCTAACATTAACTTTACGTCTTTAACTACCGAACGAATGATATTTTAGCTTACAAACTTATAAATATTATACTTTCTTATTCTCGAACTTCTTAACCTTGCTAGATTATTCCTTTACTATTCAATTAGCGATTAAATACTGCAATATGTCACTAACTACGACAGTAATATAGTAGTTTTAAGTATGTAATCTATCAAGCTATCACAATATATAAGGAGCATTACTTGCATGAAACTTGATTCGATTTGCAGTAATTATATATATAGAAGTAAAGCTAAAAAAAAGATAATATCATCATAAATTAAGCGAACAAAGTATTGCCCCAAAATGAGAAAAGCTGCCGTGCATGTCAGGCGCAGGGATTACACCGGGTGGAGGCAATAAATTCTCCTAAAACTCGATATCCCGAGTTTGTTAACAAGTCAACGTTTGGCGGCGCGTTTGCGTTGTTGTTGTGATTGAGACGGGCGAAAGAGGTGTTTTTTTTTTAATTATTCTTTATATATGTATATTATTCTCTTTTTATGAGCGTTTCCTTTTTATTGGGGTTTTTTCTTGTTTCCTATATTGCGCGTCTGAAGCCGAAAAAAATTAGGCCGTTCGGAGCTCTCTCTCTCAGCCCTAGCGGAGCAAGAAGCACACCTACTCTCTTCTCTAACTTGGTTCCTTTCGCCTTCGTCTTCGCCCTCTTTTACACCTATGGATCGATTTGATACCACATGTTCTCGACTCGATCGACATAAACGTTTGTTTGACTCTCTCCGCACCCCGCTAAATCTTAGATCTGCAATCTTGCGTTTATTGTTTATGGGTGATTCGTGTGATTTGTTCATCTAGGTTTATATTTTTGTGTAGATTCATAGTTGTCCTTTAATAGGATAGGTTCTTTGCTTTTTCTTTTTTTTTTTTTTTCCTTTTTTCGATGAGAATTGTTTTTGTGTTCGAGGTGAATCCGCCCGGCTTTTGCGTCGTGTAAGTTCGGTGAGCTAATAGGAACATGTTTGTGGGATCTTCAATTTCGTTGGATTTGTAGTTGTGTCCTGTTTAATAGTATGGAGTCTTTTTTGCTTTATGTTGAGTTGGTTAGTTCATTAATGTAATTGTAAGAGGCATGATCTCTAAGTTATTAAAGATTGTGGAACTTCTTACTCTCAATTGCAGGGAGAACAAAAAGAGAGTGTCATTAGATTGTTAACCTCCTGTAAACATACTGAGCTACAGTCGGTAGAACGCAAGTAGTAGAAATATGATTTGGACCACATTCCATAGTCTCATGCTTGAGAATCAAATCAACAGTAGCATTGGTTTGTGATGTGTGATTTTTGTTTGTTTTCTTAGATCAAATAAGAATGACAAGTAAGCTTTTAGTTCTTTGTCTTTGATATGGTATTGACTTATAGCCGTGGACCTTGCGCTCGTTTCTTTTAATCAAAGATCCATATGTTTAGGACGGGGCGTCAATATGTTACTTTGAGCGGACTCAACGCTTAATAATTTGCTCGTGTTTTGTTTTTTTTTTCCGAAATTAAAGATGTTATACCATCAGAGGAACAAACGACGGTATTTCTTTCTGTTGGTATACATTGCTGATAATGTATATATCAGGAACATAATTGTTACTGATTTGTTGGCATGTGATAATTTCTTAATACGTCAATCTTTAGTAAGACTGTAGAGCAATTTTAGCTATGGTACGGAATACTGAGTAGTGTCGTATTGCAACCAAACAAGTACAATTATGTCACATTTTATGCAGCTCTGCCTCTTGAGTCTTACCACCGCCTGTTTTCCATCTTCTACAATTTGCCAGTATTGCGCGATAAAAGCCTCTGCAACTTTTCTCTTATCTGAATGTATTTATGTAAGACATTTATATTCGAACTTAGAATAGATGAGTTTACCCGCCCAAAGGGTATCCCAAGCCAAACAACAACAACTATGCAGTTGAAGTTCATACGGGCACAACATTGAATCCAACTGCAGCAAGAATTGTTCCTTCAGCTCTTCGATCACCATATTGAACAAATAGCTTTATGCCGGATGTTAAACAAGCCAGACATTTTATTGGGCTTTCTTGTGAAAAAAGCGAGTCCGCAGATCGATCAGAATGCTCAATATTATATTTATGATATGAGCAACCAGCTTTGGATTGCCAACATTCCCTGATGATATTACTCCTGATTGTAAGGTAAGTTAGAACAGGATGACAGCATCAAGACAACATGCACTTCTGGTTTGTCGTTGAATGATGATTTTGAAGGTCTGAGTTTGTCTCCATCAGGATTCACCCAGTTTTCTAGTAGCCACCAGTCGTTAATCTCCTCGTTGTTAGTGATGGTCTGATCACGAAGTCAAAAAAAAGGGTTTCCTGTTCGATTGTTGAAAACCATCCGCAGCTGCTTTCTTGCCATTCGCCACAAAGGCAACTGGCCAACAGTTTAGCTATGTGATTTCATTTTAAGAATGAAAGGATGAATACCATATATAATGAGAAGACTCAATGGTGGCTTTTTGGATAGCTTCCACAGAGAATGCTGTTGGAGAGGATTGCTGGTTGACCCTTGGAATAACTGTGTCTCATTCCCGTTTTTTCTCCTGAGAGCTTGCGATGTCCTATCAACGCGAAATGGCTGTGCATTGAATTACCATTGAAATGCCCACCAAATTGAGTAATTTTCGGTGTTAATATGAGTACATTTAGTAATATGAAGATTGGAGTAGTGAAGGCAGTAACATTTACTCGGAATAATTGCTATTAGATAAGCAAGTTGCCTATATATTATCAATACTATCACTACTAACATCTAAATTAGGAATTTCACTGTCGCTGGGAAGTTAGGCATATTATTGCATCCTGATTCCAAAGTATGGTTTGTGTGTCGACAAAGTCTGTAGGTTGCCTATTATTGCTTCGTGTTAATTTGCTATAACTATATTTCTATAAAGATGATAAAAAAAGATTCACAACATTATATTCATTCAAGCTTTTCAACAGTGTGTGAATCATAGGAGTTGAATTAAGCTGCAGTTTCATTAGTATATTGTGCGATGTGATAATACACTTAGTAGTCTAAAACAAGCAGTGCTAATGTTATTGCCTAATGGATATTTAGAAAATACATGTTTGCTATGTCAATAATTGTGTCGAGCCTCAGTATACGCACACAAAAGCGAAGGTAGTTCATGGTGCTTCAGTCTTTGATCTTTGCTTTTCAGTGATTTGATGGATTTTCTTGGACTCTGCTTGCTAGTCCTAGGCCTACGTATAATCGGCTTAAGACTCAATACATAATAAGCAGCTGCTGTTCGTAATATGATTGATTGATTTGGGTGTCTACCTTGTACATTCCTTTAATCATACTTGCTACCTGCAGTTGAAAAGGTGCCGCCTCTTAAACACATAGCCTGCGTGTCCTAGGCTCAAGGCACAAAGCATGGTTGCATTGAGGGCTAGTCGCACACTCAGTATGTGGTACAAGTCTTCAATTCCTCCTGCCTATGCAATGTATGAGTTTCAATGCCGAGTTTGGAGTTTGCGTTAAAAGGTCTAGGCCATCTAGATGCAGGTTTTGAATGATAAATACACGGCTATTGGTGGGTTCTAGATATTTTTGTGTTTCTTAGCGTTATCGACACTCCAATTATAGCCTGAGAGAATCCATTTAACTATAATAAAATAGTTATAATTTGTTTCGCGATAATTCGTTTTTAACTATGCTAATTTTCTAATCTTGTGATTAGTCTGTATCTAGGTACCTTTAATGTATTCGTTTATGATTGTGAAATTTGCTGAAAATGTGCATGTCATCGTTCTCAGTTCCGACCTTGCACCTTCACCTTTAGGCTTCAGAAGTCCTTGACTTTTTTTAAACCTATTTCTTGCAATGCAATGCCCTAGTGCCAGCTCTTGTTCTTGTTACTTTTTTTTTCTGTTAACATGTTTTTTTATTTGTCTTTCCAGATGCAAGTTGATCGTTAGTTTAAACAGACACAACACTCAAAGGCCTCAACTGCTCCTAGCTTTCAGCTGACGGACTTCCTGACATCTCCCACGGCAGAGGATCAAAAATGGGTTGTCACAGTACAGTCTAGAAGATTCCCAAGGAGCTACAGACGCGATATAGATCTTCTCTATATCTGGCAAGTAACATAGATTTTGTAGTTCAACTGTCGTTAAACTTGGGCTTTTTTTTCCCAGAATTCTGCGTAGCTCGAAATGGGAGAAAGGTGCTGATGATGAAATGTTGGTTCAAGTAGAGGTTCACGAGTTTTAAGCCAAAACAATACGATGTTAATAGCAAGAGTTTTTGGTAATAATGTTGCAAAGTATTGACTACACGAGCAACTCACCTTGGTTTGGACTGGTGATGCATTGGGTATAATCTTGCGTCTTTGAGAATCTCTGGTTTGCTTTTTTTATGTGTTAAATTATTTGCTTTTCTCGTGAAAAAGATGTTAGTTTTTGTATTTGACAGCATATCTGTATTCCGAGTCAAGGGAAGCAAGCTCTGAGATTTTCTTGTCTTCGAAATGCATTCTATATGACATAGTAGCAAGTACTGGATTTGATCATGTTTTTTGTAATCCTTTGTATCTTGGATTTCAGCATTTCTTGCTTGATAATGATGTTCAATGTTATAATTTGCCAATTTAAGGGGCATTATTTATGAAGCTCGCACCTGAGTTGTCAATGGCCAACATCTTCTTGCGGTCAATAATATGCCGTATTGATATTCTACATTGCTCTGGCTAGAGCATTTGGTTTGTTTTTTGAGGGATTTACTAATGGACAAGGTATAAGTAAGTTACTGACGGTTTGCTATGCATACACCAGTCTGTTTAATTGCTGGCACTGCCCTCCCTTTGATTCAGTGGTACTTTCTTTGTTTTCATGTTTGCAAGTATAGATAGAGCTTACGTTTTTTATTTTTCGTATTAGACTTGTATTTCTCCTTTATGAGCCCCACTTTCAACCCTAATTTCTAGGTGCATGAATGTACCCAGATCGCAGTCCCTCGTTGCTTTCTATGGGAAACAAAATGAAGACTTTAAATCTTCATTCTAAAAAACTTGCATTTCTCATTATTGAAGCACTATCCAGTTTTGAATCTACCTCTTTTGGAGTTTAGACACGCAACTTTTTCTCTTTTTTCTTTTAAGCTATTATTCTGTCTTCTTTCCATTCGGTCCTTGTTAACATGTACTAAATCTCATTTTTTACTGGATTATTGGACAGGCAAGACAGGCGCCTATCTTGATTGGGAACAAGGCACTGGCAAAGAACTGAGCGTAAAAGGAGGTTGTACAACATGCACATGAAAGCAGCACACGAGAAGCCACAGGAATCAGATTTATCGTCAGGAGGTTACGTTGTTCTTCGGTTTTTCGTAACTGAGAATACAGAAGTCCATGAGTTAAGGCCTTGTTTGATATTTTTGCCCTTCTAGCTGTACTAAATTTTGCCATCTGAATGAAACCAACAGATGAATTCTCTGTTCTGTCATTTATTTGCTTGTGATGTACGCTTACTCAAGATGCTAATTGGCCATCTCTCAGAAAAATAACTAACAAAAAAGTTTCCACTCACGGTTGTTTTGGTTTTTGTTGCAAAACAATCTGTAATGATTAGGCTAGTTCGCGCCTACACAAAATATGGATCTAATAAACAAAAAAAAAAAATCGTGGCAAATCCGAACAAGGCCGAAGTGTAATGGGGTCTTATCTACCTGCCACAGTATTTTCTGGAATTATATTTCAGCCACTGAAGTATCTCTTCTTCATGGTAATGTATAGTATTACTGTAGTAGACCAATCTAAATGTGTACTCTTTTGAGTCCATTGGAATGCATGTTGTTGTGGACTTAATATTGACAACCTCTTTAAAATTTTACCTTAGTTGGCCAGAATGGTAGGGTCATCATTCGTTCCTCTTAATTGGTAAAACTATTGCCACGCAGCGTCCGCGATCTTTCAGGATAGCTTCAGTTTGGTCCTAACTTTCAACTTCGTTGCAATTGGATCCATAGACATTTGCGTTTTGTTGCAAACTACCTGTCATGAATTCCTTAGTTAACTAGCTTCTTGTTCCATGAAAATCCAAAGAGTGGCTTATCTGGCTGTACATGACATTGCGGGAAATTTGTCGGCCCAATTCGAGTGGGGAATTTGATCCCGGATAAGGTAAAGACTGCACAAAATGAAAAGATCAAACCTGATTTTGCAAAATGAGCAAAAAGAGTGACAAAATTGAAACCACCTCAGGATGGCACCCGGCATGCAATATAACCCTTTTAATGATTCTTCTGATTTCTCTTCCTTGCAGAACCCTGTTGTCCCAACGCCAAGGATACGGCCAAGGGCAAGATCGCCTGATCGACTTGCACGGCCTCCACGTAAGCGAAGCATTGCACATTCTAAAGCACGAACTGAGTATTCTGAAGAGCACAGCTAGGTCATCTGGTCACCGGCTTCAGGTCATGATTTGTGTTGGGACCGGCCACCACACAAAGGGTGCGCGGACCCCTGCCAGGTTGCCGATTGCCGTCGAGCAGTTCCTTCTAGAAGAGGGCCTTCACTTCACCCAGCCTCAACCCGGTCTTCTCCGGGTTGTCATATATTAAACCCCCTTTTAGGGTTCACGCGTGAAAAAAGAAGAAACAAAAAAGAAAGATAGAAAAGAAACAAGAGGGTCGAAAGGAAAGGAAACAAAAGGAAAAAAGGTATGAAGCACAGGAAGCCTTGTAAATTAATGTGGAAGAGAGAGAGGGGTACATATATATCTCTAACACTGTAGAGTTTTGTAGTTTTATCTTCACTGACATTTCATTAACATTTTGTAGACTCTCTTCACTTTTATTATTATTATTATTATTTATTCCAATCTCATTTTTCTTCCTTACAGTACAGGCTGATATGGCCTATCAATTGTGGCTGTCCCTCTCTAAAATTTTGAACCTGTAGTGGACTCATGAAACCACCAGCATCTCCTTAATTTTTGGTTGCATATTATCTTGAACTTTGAAGTCATAGTTTTCTCATTGATCTTAAATTGTGTTTACTTTGACGACTTGGGCTTCCTCTATAAAATGCTCAAGTCAATCAGCTCCATTATTCTTCTGTCATCATCATCTGTTGTGGGGCTGTTTAGTGTTATAAACTACTACTAGGGTTCACTGTAGGTGAAAAATATGTAAAAATGCAAGAGAGAGAGAGAGGCTATAGGTAAAAGAGCTTTGTTATTTGTTTTTTTTATTTATTTTAGAAATAAACTTAGCTAGAAATATAAAGTATTTAGAGACTTCAAATGTTTAATCTCTGTTATTAATCATAAAGCTGTTTCTTTACTTGTGCTAGGAAAAGATCAGTGCAGTGTGTACATTCTCGACCCGTTTCTGAGGCCTAGTTTGGAATTGCAAGGGCTATAAGCACCCGCTTTCATATTTTAGAAACCCTAATAAAACATCTTAATGCACTTTCAATCTGTCCACCCCTCTTCTGATACTACAAAAAAAACAGTGGCAGGAACTGCGATCAGAGAACCAAGCAACCACCTGCTTGTCAGATTCCCATTCTTACTACCACTGCTTTGTAATATCGCAAGCGAGAGGCTAGGCTAGGCTTTCAAATTTTTGGATCTGATTCGAAACATAAAAGCGGTTGCGTTTAGACACGCAATCCCAAATTAGTCCCAAGTTTATACAGCATTAATTTCCTTCGGAAGCGCATTCATTCATTCGGCCAATGCAAGCCTCACAAAGTTCATCAGTGTTAGTATATAAGCACCATTAATCTCATTATTCTCTTGGCTAACTGGTATTCACATCACACTTGTTATACACAAGAAACAAAATTGCAAGCTCTATATTTTATTTTTCGTAAACCCACACCCACATTTAGCATCAGAGGCGGAGAGAGAGAAAAAAGAGAGAAAAAAAAAAAACCAAACCTGGATCAAACAGTAAAACGACCTACGCTCTGATCAAAAGCTCGTAAACATTGCAGTTGGTCTCGCCACTCAACCGCTTCAACGCCTCGAAGCTCCTTCGGCTCCCCATGAAATCGATTCTCTTGAACGAGATGTAACCGCGCTCTACCGATTCTTCGCTAGCATACAGAGACCGGAGGCGATCGGCATGTCTTGAATCTGTGTGAATTGCTACTTCTATTTCATTTTCCAACATGTTCTCCTGGAAAGGATGATATAAAGATCCTCATGTATTGGCACTTTAAATTCAGTTCGAAGTTAGATAAATCACGTAACAGTAAGGGAACAGCAAGGAAATTCATGTGATAAATAAATTAGAAATCGAAAGGTGAAAAGTAAACCATGTAACAAGTGAAACAGTTTCTTTTTTATTTTCTCAATGGAAAAGTGAATAAAAATTAATATGAATCCTGACATTATTTGTGGGCATTGAAAACAAAAATTGGCTAACTTGCCAAAATTAATTTGTAGCTAAAAAATTGTAAAATCCTCAATAAGAACCTGAATTTAACAGGATAGTTAACGGTGTCTATTACGAAACTCAAAAAAGCAAAAAGTTTCGATATTAATGTCAAAATCATGATAACTATAGCCAGAAGAAGAAGAAGAAGAAGAAGAAGAAATTCCGTGTCCTATACCTGATAAAAGCTGTAAATATAATCCAGTACTTGCATGCGTGTAAAACCACCATTGCTAAAGAATGTCCTCGATAAAGGCCCCAATTCACTGAAACGGTCGACTGGAAAGAGTATAGTAAGGAAGTGGTTTTTGAAGATCACTTCCCTCTTCTCACTGTAACCACAAAAGCAAACGCGAACGCTTACAAACGGCAGTTTCAGATCTGGTGAAACATTTGATCATTTAGCCTAGCTTGTAGAGCATCTTCTCAGCTTCAAAAAGCAATTGCCAAGTATTTGACAGTGAAAATTTTAAAGCTTCTGCTACAGCAGGATGTTAAAATGAGCTTTTGAGCTGCAAAAACATGAGCTCTAATTTGAAACTTCTACTTCTACTGCAGTGGAATGCTTCTAGCAAATTTTCTATCAAAAAACTTGTTACCGGTGGCGGGTCTTCAATTTGACAGCTCTTAAAGCGAAAGGTGGATTTTATTGAGACGGTGAACTACCTTTCTTTAAGTGGGCGAGAGAAGTTTTCAGATGATAATTCTGCATCCGTTGCATCTCCTCTCACATCAAAAGAAGAGATGGTTTGCTGCTCGTTAACATCTTCTGACCAAGAAGAGTCAGTATAAACACATGCTGATGAGGTTGGCTCAGAAATTGACCAGCAGATTGTATCCAAAAGGCTGGATGGAGTAATCGGATGGATCGGAATTTGGCATGTCTGTTACCCAACAAAAATAAATTATGTCACAATCAAACTGTTTTTTCATATAGGTTTCATAAAACAAACGGTATGAACAAATAACATTTGAGAAAAAGGCTGAAAAATATGGAATGGCATATGAAATCGTGAAAGTGAAAGCCACATGAAATGCAAGTAAACTGAAGTATTGAACAAGCGCAGGAGAAAATAAATGTCAACTAACACTTACTTGCATGCGGTGACAACGGCGATTTCGGACACCCAATTTTGCTAAGTCAGTTATTTTCTGCCTCTCTTCAAGGCTTTCTTTAATGCCCTTACATGTCGGCAGCGATTTTTTAGAATTTGATGCAACAGGACACACACTTCCACCGTTTGTTTCCTGAAATTAGTGACGAAGATAAGAAAAGCAAATGTCACATAAAGGATCAGAGAAGTGCCCAACTATCCTGCAGGGCAATGGCAAATCACTTTTCAGCAACCCAAAAAATGATGTCTCTGGCATTCATGACATGATGCTGCTATCTGACACGAGAAAGAAAATCTTTGGTAAAATAATACGACAGCATCAAGAGTCAATTTGGAAAACCGAACTACATTATTTCATTATACTGTGAACATCTGCCGACAGTTTCCAGAACATTATTCGCCAACTTAGTTAATGAAATAACTAACAGGCGAAAAGTTTAAATTATTATCCTCCCATTCATATTAAGTTCGGGACTGATTAAATTATATGATGAATATCGGAAGTGTTCTTTAAAGGATTTTGTACATGTTAAGCTGTTCCTTGAGAAGATCTTCCGAGAACAGCTTTGACTCTCCAGGAAAAGTTTAGAATAACTTGCAAGTTTCTCCACAAAACATTTAAAATATGAAAAGCTACATAATATGCTTCTGGGTTGTAAGATAAAATAGTTAAAAAAAAAGGGAAAAAAGGACATTAGAAAAAAAAAAAAAATGTTCATACTCTTGACAGATTTCCAATCTATATGTAATATCTTCCAGAAAATGAGAAACTTACCCTTCAGCAGTGAACTATTAAGATGACAACAACAACCACCACCATGGATAAAAATGCAAAAGAATTTGTCCTTGTGCAATGGAATCGAATCAAAATTGAATAGACTTGTTGAGTACATATGCTATGATGCACCTTTTGTTCAGTTATTAAATAACAATCTTCGACAATCCTTTAAGATCAAATTGTCAAACAACAATTGCACCATGACAGTTCGGATAAGCTTTCGACAGCATATCTCTAATCGCAACAATATAGGTTATCGCCTTTTCATCATTATGCAAAAAAGAGTGAACATTCTTAAATTGGGTATTAGTATGATAATAATAATCCAGAATCACTTAATGAGGCTGACATCCACACAGGATATCAAGCATACTGATAGCACAAAACAAAAGACTCCAAAAAAAATAATACAAGTTCCACCTTGGAAGAAGAAGCATGTTGCTTATTGCAAACAAGCATAATTACTAATTAAGGAAACAACTAGATACCTCTCTGGAAACCGAAACATTTTCAAGAATCATGGCAACCTGCCTAGCTAGGTCCGATGAGAAATGCACAAGCCGCTGCAAAGACTTCTCCTTAACTGTTTTTAGGATCCACAGCGGCTGCCGCATACAACAAAAGTATTAGAGAAACATGAGAAAAGAAAAACCATCTACAGTATTTGGAGATGCCATGCAGAATTGCTTACAGTAACAACATTGTTGGAGTGGCCAATATATTTTTGGATTGAAGGACCTTCACACACAACATAATTTGCCTGACAACCAATAAACCAGTGCTCCAACATTTTAGCACCTTCTCTGGAAGCTGCATCAACAAGCTGCAGAATATGATATTTATATGAAACAAACCGATTGCTGAATCATATGAGAAATAAACCAGTCGAGGCATACACTAATAATGGCAATATAAATAAAACCCAGTAAACTGTTTATGTCCCACAACACTCGTTACAAGAGCATACCTTTTCCTTCAGTTCACCTGAAATATCTGAATCAATATAAATAGAGTCATTGGAGAAAACTGAACCGGCAGTTTTTAGTTCCTTTCTAGTGGATTCTAGTTGGTGTTGCCTAGCTGTGTTTGAAAATTTATGATCTTCAAAGGCCATTACTGGAAGACAGGACTTCTCACTGCCGGGAAGGCCAACAAGACGATTGAACTCCCCTAAAGGAAAGCCATTCTCTCCAATATTTTTTACACTGTATAAAGATTCATTCAGCCTCACTGCAAAATCGAATCAACAAGAAACACAATAAATACTAGCGAATGGTAGAAGTCAAGATCCGATAACTTATTTCACCAATCAAGAAGGTAAAATTACGAGTCATAGAGAAAGCAACTCAAGGTGGTCGTAGGTTATTTTCCAACTCTATGACTGCAAATAGTGTAGCAGAGGCAAATCTAGAACTCACCATTTCTCCTCACACTATCAACAAGCCAAGCCAGCGTAATGACTAGAAGACCGTTCCTTGCTCCATGCTTAAGCGCATGTTCCAACTTGCGTCCACCAAAGCTGTATAAGTGTTAAGGCCCCAACAGACGCACAAAACTCTTGCTATAACATTAATTGATAAAGAAAAATGCCAGCATGACATGTAGAGCAAGAAATATCAGCAAAATCAGAAACCTTTCGACATTATGTTATTGAATAGGATATCTGTACAACAAGATGAGTACACTTAGGATGTAGGCTTGCACTATACTGGCCACCTAATTTCTCTGTCGCAGTCTTGACTTGATCTCTTGCTTCTGTCGTCCAAAAGGTATTACAATTAGCACATGTAAGAGTCATCTCATAGACAAAATATGTCACAGGTCAAGATTACAGCACTTAAGACTCTAGCATAAAAATCAGGGTTTCACTCTTAAAAAGCTTCAGTAGTGTCAGTATTTTCAAATTCCAATCCACAATGCTACAGTGAATCAACAATTTGTCATAAATAAGGCACATGATTTATGCAGTTTCTTCCCGACAATATGCAATGTGCAGCTTTATAAACTTTAGCCACGAGTCAGCTAAACAATTTCTTATTTTATTTGGCTTCTAAACCCTAAATCTGCATGGAATAGAAAGTCCAAAGACAGTGTTTCAATGCAATCAACGAAGAACCTAGCAAAAATATGGATTTGGCTGGACTAGAAGTCAAAGATCGAAGTTTGCATACTTTCATCATTTCAGCCACAGCATTAAACAAGTAAAAGCTACTGTTAGAACTCTTTTACAGCCAAAGCTCTCCACAGGTGTTAGAACTCTTTTTTAATTATTTTTTTATTTTAATTAAAAAATAAGCTTAAAAAAGTTAATTTAATCCGAATAAATCCATTCCGCCTGGATTCAATTTCCAATCCGGCCTCCTAGGCTGGATTGAAAAAAGGGGTAATTAGAGAGATTCCCATTCACCTGGGAATCGGAATCAGAATGAAAATCCCGCATACCAAACACGGACAAACGGATTCATCTATTCCGATTATGATTCCAGGGTGAAAAAGAGGCGAGCCAAACACGCCCTTAGATTGAAACATACAGGAAAACATGAAGAGGAGAAATAATTTGCAATTACCTTTCGATAGCCCCGTGACGCATATCACAAGACCCGAAAAAGGCCCAGTAGATTCCAAGAGGGGCACCGACGAAGAAGCCGACGACATCATGTCGGCGGAGCTCAAACTGCAAAGAGAAGGAACAGAAGCACCTACAAAGAGCCGTGAGCAACCCCTGCTGCTGATCACCTGCACTCTACCCCCGGCCATAACAACAACACTCTCCTTCCAAGCATTTGCCAAAGGTTTCAACTTTACACTGCAGTGAAAAAAAAAGGAAAAAAAAAAAAACCAAAATTCAAATTCTAGCGCCTGCAAACCTATTTCCTACCAAATTGAACATTTAGCGCGATCCGTTAAACCTATTTTTGGTTAGATTCAAAAGTTTAGCACATTCCTGTAACCCTAGCTTTAACAAAATCGAAAATTTAACACGATCGCGCAACTTATTTTTAACAAAATTAAAATTTTGACACGATCTCTATATCTATTTTTTAATCAAATTCAAGAATTTGACTCAACTTGCTCTTGAAACGAATCAACAAGGAAAAAAAAAAACATCTGCTTAAGAAAATATAGCCTTAGCAGAACGTAATCTCCAATACCCGAAATTAAACCTCATGAAAGAGAAATCAATCCAACACCCGAGAAAAAAGGGAAACATTTAACCAAATTTAATTCCAAAAACGTCTATTTAGCACCAGAAACGTCGACAAGCACACTCACCTACTCCTCCGAAAACCCTAGCTCCCCAAAAATCGATAAAAAAGAACCCCGTGAAATCGCGGCAACAACGTACACTATATGGTGACCGAATCGGAGCGCCGAATCCTCGAAAGAGAAGGGGGATTGTGGGGATAATGATGGTATCGATCGACGCGATGGAGATTTACGGAGGCAGGGTTTCGGTGCCGCGGATTCGGTGTTGGTTTCGAGAGTTAAAGGCGAGGTTTTGGAGCGTCGAGAGATCGAGAGAGAGAGAGAGAGAGAGAGAGAGAGAGATGGAGGTATCCGTTGGAGAATATGGGATTGAACTTGGAGTACTTATGTAGGGAGAAATGTAAATGGGCGGAAAATGGCGTTTATTTACGAGTTATGCCACTAGTCGATTGGTGATGTTCTGGATCTGCTGTGTTGGACCCGAACAGGAAACAGCGCTTATTTGGTGCACCAGGTGTGCCACGTGGCATAACAACGCGGGAGTACGAGTTTGTTTTATTTTTGATTAAAACTAATAAAATATTTGCCTGAATTTAATAGGAAAGATATTTTTCTGAAATAATTTTTTAAAACGGTTTGGCAATTTTTTGTATTATTTACAAATAATAATTTTTTTGATAGATTTTATTTTAAAATTTGAATACTCTCATATTTTGCTCTGATCGTCGAAATCCAATTATACATAAACTTTTTATGAGTATGAGATTATATTCGATGCACTTCTACATCCAAATTTGTATTGTTTCCGTTCAAACCTTTTTATTTTATTTGGGGATAATTTTATTATTCTAAAAGAACACTCCTCAACTGTATGTACCCGAACATATTATTTATACTTACAGTATTATTTACTATGTATAATCAAAATATATATATATATATATATATATATTGTTGCAATTCCTATAATTTTATCTAAATATATTTTTAATTAAACTGTATTTTTAATTACTTAGGTTGAACCAAAACGCACCCTTAATCTCTTATTAGTAAGTAAATAAATGCACTCTCAAGTGAGGGGCAATGTGGGGCATTGGGAACCTGTTGCCTTCGGTTACAGTTGGGAGTCATTTTCCGTGGCGTAAAAGAGTGCTCGCAATCAACGCAACCCACCCACCACATTGGCCAGCAGCCGTTGACCTCACCAGCCACTGTCTCATCAACCAGAAAATCTGCGCCGTAACACTTACACCATATTATCTATTCTTAAATATCAATTAATTATATCTCTCATTTTTAAACAAATATAAAATAAAAATATTTTTTTAATAATTATGAATGGATCTAAGTGGTTGAAAACGCCTCATCAGCAATATAACTAATGTATTTTAAATTTTTTTTTCTTAACGACACACACCCCTACTGATTCCCTCCGAGAATCAATCTCATGAGGCTAATTCGGTCTTTTTACATGGTTGAGCCACCTTCGCGGGAGAACTCACATGCTGTATCACGCCGCTTCAGGAAAAACAATGCAATTGATGCAAATGGATTCGGGTTGGCAGAGCTTCAATCCCAATCCGTCTCTCCCAGTAGGCTTCATTTTTTTTTCCTTGATCCGTCCAAATTCGTAAAATATTCACTAAAAATTTACTTTTGTTTTGATCCATTTTGAATGGAGAAGTAAGTGGGAGTAAAAAATAGTATAAAAAGTAATCCACACCGAATCCTTCACGATCTATTAGGAAAACTGAGTTGGAGGTAGGAGAACCCCTCACGCCACCAGATCTATCCCGTTTGCATTCTTATTTATGCGCAAGATGCGCACGTCATCTGCGATAAAATGCATGTGAGTTGCAATTCTTAAAGGGCTTCAAATTCTCACTTCTCTTCCGGTTTGTTGTATGGTTTTATATAGTGATGCTCTCCTGGTTGTAAATGATGGTTCTGTATTAGAAGGAATTTGCATAAATGGTCGGCGACTAATCTTATTGACGATTTAGATACCTTCTTCAAAACAACTCTCACATACCGTTGCGTTATTTAAGCCAAAAATTAAATGTTGAACCCCATAACTTAGTAAAAAAAAAAAAAAACTCAAAAAATTTGATTTTACTATTCAATCCTTCAATTTGTTTGATTTGAACCATTTAGCATGCCAAATTTTAAATTTTTTTCATCTTAATTCTTATTTATATTTAATTTAGCAGAAAAAAATTATTACTTGCATCTGGTGCATATGTACATTTTATGCAAATGAAGCACTTTTAAAGTATTAAAAATACCAAATATCCAATTCAAAAGTTTAAAGAGGTAAATTTAAAGAGAATTTGACTAAACTTTTGGGGCTACAAACACAACTTTCCAAAAAAGCAGTGGCTTGTTCTCATTTTGGAAAATGCCCAAACATGCTAATCTCCTGAATTTTCCTTTTCCTGGCTTTTTAGATACCACCTTTAGCACGTGCTTTGCACGGGCTTTTTGTTTGTTATACTCATTGTCGACACGGGATAAAGCAATTGTGAATTGAATAATAAAGTTATTAAAGTTCTCTGTTATTTTCCAATTTAGAATAAAAATTAATTCTTCAATTTATAAGCCAAAAAACAAAAAACAAAAAAAACCAGTTATATAAAATCACAAAACAAAAGGAAAAAAAAAAATCAAAATGGTAACTTTGAGATGTTACGAATAATCCAATCAGATTATTTTCTGACGGATCGATCTTTTAAATAACACGATCAGCTTTACTTTACCATGTTTTAAATCCCTAAAATTTATTAGGGGGACACTGCCGTGTTAATCCTTGGGTGGTGTTTAATTTATGGTTGTTAGATATGAATATACGATCACCATAATTTTGTGGTGGTTGCAATTAATCAATCACTCAATGGACACTTTGTTAGATAGTATGTCAAGGCCTATAATTAATGTTTCTTTTGTTTCACATCATGCATTTGTCTAAATAAAAAAAAAAGAGTAAATTGCATATTTAGTTCACCAACTATGAGCAATGATTTAAGGGCTGAGCTGAATCGGTTAGTTGGACCGGTCCGATCGTGACCCAGTTTATAAAGCGGTTATACGGAATAAGTCAAAAAAATTGCTTTAAATCGTTCGAACCGGCAGTTTAACCATCGAACTAGTGAACTGATCTGGTCTAGTTTTAATTAAATTGGATGAATTTTTTGATCAAGTCATATTAAAGTCTAATCGCTTAAAATCAATTTGGCTGACTTTATTTTCTATTAACATATATTGGTATTATAAATTGTGAAACTTGAAAACTTCCATCTGCCTAATTTGGTTTAGAAATCGATACTATATAATTAAGTATGGTACTAAAATAATATAATAATTAATAATATATGTATACCAAAATAGAAATAATAATTAAGTATTTATGATGTTATGCTTATGTTACTGGTTCAACATGCGGTTGACCTAACCGATTAAACCAGTGATTCTTGACTCAGTAATATTCTGGAGTCGTTGCTCAACCCAACTTTTAAAACATTGATTAAATATTGACGCATTCTTGATATAAAAGTACTGTATCATCTTAATTACGGGTGCATCGCCAATCATGACACTACATCACTTTCATAACAGTAATACATTAATATTTAGTAAACTAAATTGGCTATAAGATACGATTGTAATAATTTTGAAAACTTAAGTAAAAAATTATAATAAATTAAAGTTTAAAGAACAAGGTGTCGCAATCCTCATAGTTTGAGGACCCCCCTGCAATTTACCCATAAAAAACTATATTATAAGTACCTAACAAAAGATTAAGGAATATAAGTTATAACTTTTTGTTTAAATTTTTTGGGTGGAATATATTGTGAGCTGTGATAGTTATTATTTGTCGAAAAAGCAAAGTCTTGCACAAATTTTGACGCATTCACAAGTACAAATTATCATGTCTACGTATAACAAGCTCATATGATGTAGAGTATTTGGTAGCTCTACTAGGATGTCTATGGGTACAGATACCTAATTTTTTATCCAAATCCAAAATTTGGAGAAAGAGATCGAGAAAAAGCTACCAATTTTATTTATTTTTTGGAATAATTCAGTTAAAAATATGAAGCAATTAGATTTAAAATTTAATATCTCAGATACCAATCATCTTGCACTTGGCTAATTATTGATTGGTTTGGTTTGCTTTGGTTTGATTTTTATAGATTTTTCAAAAAAAAAACCGAACTGATCCAAATCAACGGTACATGAGCTGAACGAACCAAGCCAAAATAATTTGGTGGGTTTGGTTCGGTTTATTCGGCTTTAACAAAATATTTTTATTCGATTTAATTCTTTTGAAACTACTAAATATACTATATAATCATAATTGATGTTAAAAATTATTAATCTAAGTCAATCATAATTAATATCTCTAGTTATTTGATTATTATTTAAAACTAATACATTATTTTTTAAAGGTTAAGACTAATGATTTTATTCGGTTTTTCTAATTTTTAGTTTTAGAACTGAACCGAACCAAATTATATGTAAAATTTGAACGGAATCTACTAATTTAAGTTTGTTCGGTTCGATAATTCGGTTTGATATCCATATTCGCATCCTATCGAATCCGATGTTCAATTCAATCGGAATTTATCCTAACCACATTTACCCCTACTCCAGGTCAATTAAGATGTTTTGAGCTTAATTTTCACACCTGTTTCATACTAGTTATTTTGTTTCATTACTTTTTTTTGTTCGTGCATGTGACATAGTTCATCTGATATCTATCATGAATATAAACAGTGGTGTTACGACTACTCTTGAAAACCTTCACACACTATGAAAGCCCAAACATAGAACATATCTAACAACATTTTGACCCAAATCTATCTATCAAATCCAGTCATTATTTACTAACAAAATTTAATTAGACTCAATTAATTTGGTCTGTATATAATAAAAAAAGTAAAAATATATATAATTTATCTGAACTATAGACCATCTTGAATTTGCTACTCAATCTTTTAAAATTTTTATTTTCACTACCTAACATTGCAATTTGTTTGATTTGAGTAAATTAAAAACACTTTGCCTTCATAATTTAAGCTATATATATATTTTTTATTTTAATGATTTTATAGTTTCAAAGATTCATGAAGTGTACTAACTATACGCTTAAAGATAAACGATGCATTTATTTTTTTCTTTTTGAGAGAAATGTAGCATGTTACCTGTTTTGTTTATTTCTTTTTAGAAATAATCTTAACTGAAAATATGAAGCAATTAGGCTTTAAATTTGGAACCTCGGGTATCAGTCACCAAATTCTTTACCACTTGCGCTAAAGTCAAAATGTCATTAACCAATTCAAATCAAGCAAACTGAAAGATTGATTAGTAGATCTAAAATTGCTCATAATTTGGATAAGTTGTATACATTTGGACTAATGAAAACAACATATATCCAATTTAGATTCTCTTGAATGTAGACAGAGAGAAGATGACAAAGAGAAAGAAAAAAAAATTTTAAAAAAAGAAGAAAAAAAAAAGAAGAAGAGGGAGTGCAGTTACTGCTGAAGCTGAACAGCATGCAGTTGCAGTAGTACTATGTGAAGCACTTTTGCTACCTGAAAAATCAGTTTTGTGTTGTTGAATCAAAAGTCAAAATCATGCACCACTAAATTTGAAAAGTGTGCTCTTTAATTTGGTGTGGAAATGCTGTCCCCTAGACCTGGTCTAGCAATTCATTAATATGTGGAGATCATCACCTGGAACTTGGACTCAATCAAATTCTTACGAAGTATATTAAAAATCCGGAGTTTAAAAGATTAATGTTGATTATAGAGGAACTCAAAACTCCATGATTTTTAACAAAAGCAAAAAAAATAATGGAAAAACTTCAAATACCAACCCTGTGGTTTCGCGCTTTCTCACATTAGTACCCCGTGGTTTAAATTATGTTACTTTTGTACCATATAGTTTCGATAAACTACGGAGTACTAAAGTGAATATTCAATAAACCATAGGTGGAGTATCTGAAGTTTTCTATATATGATTTAACGGAGAGTTAACGGAGGTGCTGACGAAAAGAGAAAAATGAAACCACAGGATACTAAAGTGACATATTTTAAATCAGAAGATACTAAAGTGTAAGAGCGCGAAACTACAGTAATAGCATTTGAAGTTTATCTCCAAATTACCCGTGCCGGGCCGGGCCAGCCCGTTTATTTAGAGTGGAAGGCCCGGCCCGGATCCCTGATCCAGCCGGGAGCCGGGCCAGGCCGGGCTTCGTGCCGGCCCAGTAATAGGGAATTTCTTCCTAATTGCCCTTTTTGTATTTTTTTTTTAATTATTTTTTGAAGAAAAAGAGATAAGTAGTTTTTAGATTATAAACTTTTGATTTATAATTTTTAATTTACATAATTATATCCAACTTTTTTTAAAAAAATTTATAAATTTTAAAAAAATTAAACACTAACAATAAATTTATTTTTTAACATTGTTAATTAATATTATATAAAATTTAAAGCTTAGAGATAAATGAATGAAGAATTTTTGTTGTGATGAGTTTGGAGATTTAGAGGAGTATTTATAAATGTAAAAAAAAATTAATTTTTTAAATAATATAATTTTTTTTTAATTTTTGACCAAAATGCGCTCTCTAACCATTAAAAATTTAAATGTTAGTGAGGACATTGTGGTCATTTTGACTAAAAAAAATATTTTTTTAATATGTTTGACCCTTTTTTGGAAAAAATAAAAATAAAAAAGTATTTTTTTAAAAAAAAAAGATGGGACCCAACTGCTTAAATGCCGTTGGGCCCATCCTCCAAGATTAGGGATGCAAACGGATCCGGGTTGGTGGAGCTCCCGCCCCGATCGACCCCGACGGGGGCAGTAAACGGGAGAAAATAAACGAATTCAGAGCGAAAAACGGGGTAAATTTTAGGATCCGAGACGGATTCGGGACAGAAAATGGGAAAAATTTTGACCCGCCCCGAATCCGCCCCGCCATGATCCGCCCCGAATCCGCCTCGAAAATCATTTATATTTTAAAAAAAATAGTCCTAAAAAATAATGTATTTACAAAAAAAGTTCAAAATATAAATAAGTTAGTACTCTCACTTTTAATGTATTTGAAACTTTTGAATTTTGTTTTGAATTGTGATTGATATTTTTTATTTTTATAATTAATATTGTTAAATTATATATATAATAATATTATTAAAAATTATTAATTTATAATTTATAAAATATTAATAATATTATAATTTTATAAAAAATATTAGTTGGCGGAGCGGATTTGGGGCGCCGGCGGGAGGCTGGTTACGAGGCGGGACAAATTATGGGATGTATTTTTTAACCCGTCACGGATTCGGAGCGTGAGGCGGGGCGGGATTTTGCTATTCGGGACGGGAGGCGGGGCGTGGCTCCCACCCCCAGATCCGCCCCGTTTGCATCCCTATCTAAGATTAAGCCATTAGGCTACAGCAGCCCATCAGGCAACAGCACCCTACATGTAGAAAAATTCTAGAATGCAACGGGTATATTGGTGACGTGGCGTAACAAGCTAATCAAATATTTTCTTTTAAAAATATATGTCCCATCATGATTATAAAAAAATATTTTTATTGTACTTTTGTTTGAAAAAAAGAAATGTGATTAACTTGTTATTGATGATGTGGTGCAAGTGTGACAGTGTAGAATTCCTCCTACATGTAGTCCCAGGAGGCCAGGACGGCAGGCCTAGCAATTTAAAATGCTAGGCCGTGCCGTGCCGGGCCTGGCGGGCCGCAAAAACTCAGCCCGACACGGCCCGGAGTACTGAGCTGGCCCAGCCTGACACGGATGCTCCAGTAATCGTGCCGAGCCGGGCACGGCCGGCAGTCATGCCGTTACATCCCTAGCCCAAGGTAGCCTTAATTAGGCCTATAAAATTGTTTGATTTGAGCCATCTCAAAGTCTCAACCCAATTATATGAGGCCTATCAACTCATACAGCTCATCAGACCAGCTTAATTTTTAGTAGAGATGGCCAAAATACCCGACATCCCAAACCCGACCTCTCCGATCCAATTCGAATCTGATTAAAAATAGGTAGTATATAGGTAAGAAAATTTATCCATTAAAATTTTAGGTATGGGTCTGGATACCTTATACTCATACTCGACTCGTATACGATTTAAGACTTCTTGAAATCTTATAAGTGATGTTCGCAATCTTAGATAGTGCAAGGAAGGTGGGCTAATAGAGGTTTCGGGGGAATCCTTTGGTGGGTAAGACCTGAAATAATAATTCATATTCGGACCCAAACCCGGACCCGCCAAACCTTGATCCGGTAAAATAATTGACCATCAAAAAAGGCAATGAGAATTTTTTTAAAAAAACCTTGATATTTATTCCTTCACTGTAATATATATGACTTATTTTGTATGTGTTTTAACTATATTGTAGTAGGTGCATGTATTTTAGATTTATGGTGTGCATTATCTGATTAGTTGTATGTGTTTTATGTAATTGTATTATATGTGTTTGAACTTATTAATATAATTTTTTTATTTATTATATTGTTGTATGTGTTTAGATGGTGGTTTTATGTATTTTAGAGAAATTAATACATGTATAACTACTGCAAATTTTGTATTTTTATTTTGAACTTATGATGTAATAAATATTAGTGTTTTATATCATAAATATGCATACGGATATCTGTACCTAATATATACTCGATTAAGACCAGATTCATACCGGATATTTAAGCAGGTCGTTCACAGATAGTCATTATCTAGATCTGCTCAAACAGAGCTGATGGGTACGTTAGTAACTTAAGTATCCAAACACGGATCCACCCTGAAGTTGAGTGTGTAGAGTTTTTTTTTTTTTCCTGCTCATTTTATTTTAGGTATAAGTACATATCTCCAATTTTTAAAGATTAAATACACTTTTGTCCTCAAACTATGAGGCGAGTAATTCTTTAGTCGTCAAAATTTAACATGTTGCAACTTCACTCATTTTTTTTTTTTGAATTGTTGTAATCAAATCCTACAATCCAATTTAGTGAACTAAATATTGATAAATTGTTGATATAGAAATAATGCGACATCTTAATTATTGTCATATTATTAATCATAATATTTTTACATCACTTCTATATTAACAAATTTATTAATATTTAGCCAACTAAATTAGATTGTGGAACTTGATTGCAATGATCTCTAAAATTTAAGTAAAAAAAATTACCATAAATTTAAATTTGAGGACAAAAATATTTTGCGCCTCATAATTTGAGGACAAAAAGTATAATTTACCCTAATTTTTATAGTCACGACTAGAGTAAACTCGCTATTTACAACATTAAAAGATGATGTCCAATCTGCCAAAATTCAGGCAATATCGCCCAAATCTTTTTCCATACTTGGTGTAATTTTTTGAAAAAACTTTAAATATTTCTTCTGTAGTTTATTATTTTTTTCACTTTACTATATATTTTATAGCTGTATAACTTAAGTATTCTGTAATTTTTATTTTTATTAAAATTCCATGTGCTCGCACTTTATTGTCAAGAATGTCCCACTAAGGACCTCTTATGGCTTAACATTCATCATTCTTAGACGATTTTTATCCAACTTTGCTGGACATTTTTGATGGTCATATTTATGACACTTTAACTGAGAAGATAACGGGGGTTAACGAAAAATAAAAATAGAAATTACAGGATACTACAGTGATACAATTAAAACTAGGGATGTCAATGGGTCAGGTTTTCAAAAACTCGAATCCGAACATGAAAACCAAATTAAAATTCGAACTCAGCGGGTTTTAAAAATTCATACCCATATCCGTACCCGACCAAAAGCCCGAAACCCGAACCCGGATCTGGATCTGAACCCAACGGATTTTAAAAATCCATACCGTTGGATGAAGATGTAAGGGATAAAAAATTATTTAAATATTTTATATATTATATAAATAAATAAAAATAAATTATGTATATATATAATTTATTCACGTTCAGGTTCGCGTTCGGGTCGGGTAAATACAAAATCCATACTCGTATTCATATCCGTCGGATTTTTATTTTCTATACCCATAACCGAATCCATACCCGTTTAGCTTGGGTAAACCTGTCCTGTTCGGATTCGAGTTCGGATAATATTTTGGGTATCCATACCCATTGACATCCCTAATTAAAACTATATAATACTAATGCAAAAAGAGAGTAAATCACAGTAAATTAAGCATATGAAGTGTTTTCTGATTTTTTTTTCTGTTTGGGTAATCTTTCCTTCACTATGCAACCGAGCTTTCCTGTTCCCTTCTTCTTCCCTCCATTGAGCTATTTTATAATCTTTAGTTTTTTTCTTCTTTTGTTTATTTTTCGTTTCTTTCTTTTTTTCGAGACCTTGTCATCTCAGTTTTATAGCTAGGTTCATTAATAAAAAGGATAATTACTTATATATCTTTCAAAATTTCAGAAATATCTAATTTATCGATGCTTTTTTTTTTTGTTTTCAATATACTTTTCTTATATTCGTCCGTTATTCAAAAATATTCCCGCAGTTACCATCCATTAAGTTATCTTGAATTACACATGAGTTAAATATTTACCAGAGTTAAAAAAAATTAAAATACCTCTTTTGTCTTTAATTTGGAGTATATTTGAAAGAATAAAATAATAATTTCACAGAAATAACGGCCATCGCTAATAATTTACTAACAAAATTTAACTATATGGATATATTTGAAATAACTTTAGTTTGTTGATTAAAGTTGTTGATTAGGTTAAGGGACCCACACAAATATTTTCCTCTTTATTGTTTTTTTTTTTTTTTTTTTTTTTTTTTTTTTTTTTTTGAGAGAGAGAGAGAGAGAGAGAGAGAGAGAGAGAGAGGAAGATNTTTTTTTTTTTTTTTTTTTTTTTTTTTGATTTGTATCATGGCCTTTTTCTGCTATATAGTTTTGCGGTTAATTTTCTATGTTCGTTGTATTGGGTCTCTGCTTTGCATTGCGTGATCCGATCTAATTACTAAAAAAATTTAGGCTGAATAAATTTTATTAAATATGTCATTTTTTAACCTTACGTGCGTTTGAAGTGGGCTCAAAATATTCTAATAAGTGATATGAAAGTCCCATCATCCGACATTTTTGGACTACTTATCTAAATGATATGATATGATCGAGTGATTCTGACGTAGTTTGGCCTATTCACAATAATTAGGTCCGTGAGGTGCTTGTGCCAAATTATTTTCAAAAAAATAATAAAAAAAAATGTTATGAGTTCATATGATATAATTAATTAATAAATAAAAAATAGATATATATTAGTAGATCCCATCTAATTACTAAAATTATTAGGCAGAATGAATGTTATTAAATATATTATTTTTTAACCTTATGTGGGTTTGAACTGGGCTCAAAATATTTTATTAAACGATATGAAAGTCCAATCGTGCGGCATTTTTGGACTGCTTATATCCAAATGATATGATGGGGTTGGGTGACTCTGACATAGTTTGGCCAATTTACAATAATTGGGCCCGTGAGGCGCTTGTACCAAATTATTGCTGACCACTATAGCGGTAGAGAATGATATTTTATATTTGGGACAATTGCCTATATACTCCTGAAAAATTTTCGATTTTCTTATTTACCCCTCTTAGATGGCTAATGTTAAAAATACCCTTCTTATGTTCCAAGTCTTTCTAATATACCGCTGGAGTTAAGTTCCGTTTGTGAGCTACCGTTATCTCTGAAAAATTACCATTTTGCCCATTCCAATAAACCCTTTTTATGTTTCAAGTCTTTCTAATATACCCCTGGTGTTGGCTGTGGCCGTGCGCCGCCGCGTGCCCGCGCATCCCGACGATGTGCACCGCATCGCCGCCCTTGGCGGAGCCCTCGTCCTCGTCCTCGTCCACGGGTGGCTCCGGCGCCGCCGTGATGATGGAGTGCTCCTCGTCGTCCTCCGCTGCGCTCGTAGAACTGGGTGGCGAGGAAGTCAAGGACGAGAGTGGCGAGGGCGGCGGCCATGGCGACGAAGCCGGAGAAGGAGAAGCGGCGCCAGGGGAAGCGGGGGAGGCAGGGGTCGGTGAGCGCGGCCTCGGTGTCGTGGAGCATGTGGACGAAGCCCGTGGCGAGGATGACGCCCGCGACGAAGGCCTTGGCGAAGGCGAAGAAGCCGCTCTCAGTGCTCAAGAGGCGCCGCCGACCATCCCCACCACCAAGATCGCCGCCATCGCCGCCAGCTTCAGTCGCAACGCCGCCGTGTCGTCGCGACACCTTTCCTCCTCCTCTGCCGCCAACGGGATCGCCACGCTCACCATCCCAGCCACCAGGATCGCCGCCATCGCCGCCAGCTTCAGCCGCAGCGCCGCCGCGTCGTCGCGGCACCCCTCCTCCTCCTCCGCCGGGCCGCCGCAGGTCCCCGCCTGTGGTCTGGGAGGCGGCGGGCGTCATCCTCACCCGTGGTCTAGAAGGAGATGAGGCGAGGTGGAGGCGGAGGAGCCGGCGATTAAGTTGAGAGAGAAAGAGGATAACTTAAGACATTAGCATAATAAGGTAGGGGTAAAATAGGTATTTTATATAGGTTTTAACTCTAGTATACATTTAATCGATGTTTAACTTGAGTTAAGCTAACAGGAGATAACTGCGGGGGTATTTTGAAATAACGGTGGAACATATGAGGGGCATTTTAGAAAGAAAAAAAAAGTAGGGGTAGATCGGATATTTTCAGACGCATTAGGAGTATATAGGCAATTATCCCTTTATATTTAACACTCTTTCTTATGTTTAGATTAGACTTGAATTAAATAAGTGAAAAAAAATAAAAAATAATAGGAGCCTAACATGATCCGAGTTTAAAACTTCATACTTTGATAATATGTAAAATTATATAAAAAAATAAGTATTCTTCAAAAACTTAAACCAGTAAACAATAATGTTTCTATATTTAACAATAGTTATTTTATGTACCTTTTTATTTAGGGTAACCTTCAAATACCATTTATGTGGTTTCACAGTTTCTCATTTTTGTACCCTGCGGTTTAAGGTGTATCAATTTAGCATCCTGTGATTTCATTTTTCTCTTTTCATCACCCTCTCTGTTAACTTTTCATTAAATCATATACAAAAAATTTCAAATATCCTGCTTATGGTTTATCCAATATTTACTTTAACATTCTTTAGTTTTAATTTTGTCACTGATTTAACAAAAAAATTAGTGGAGAGATAACAGAAAGAGAAAAATAAAATCACAAGGTACGAAAGTGATACATTTTAAAATATAGGATACTAAAGTGAAAAAGTGCGAAATCACATAAATGATATTTGAAATTTTTTCTTTTGTTTAACCTCTAGATTCTTTGCAGGAGGATTTTTTTTTGGTTAATGTTTTCTCCTTATTTAATCTATTAAGGAATGTTTTGTTAGTGGTCCAAACCAAACCATTACCTTTGTTTAATGGGAAAACTTCAAATACGCCCCGTAGTTTCGCCGTTTCTCACTTTAGAACCCTGTGGTTTAAAGTGTATCAAGTTAGTACTCTGTGGTTTTATAATTTCTCACTTTAATACCCTGTGGTTTAAACTGTATTAAATTAGTACCCTGTGGTTTTGCACTTTCTCACTTTAGTACCCTGTGGTTTAATATTTCGTTAAATTATATACAAAAAACTTCAGATACCCTACCCAGGTTTATCGAATATTCATTTTAGTACCCTTTAGTTTTAACTTTGTCATTAATTTAATGAAAAAAAAACTCCGAAATGAATAATTAAAAGAGAAAAATAAAACCATAGGGTACTAGATACAAAAATAAATCACAGAATACTAACTTGACACACTTTAAACCACGGGGTATTAAAGTGAGAAAGTGCGAAACCATAAGGTACTATATAACTTAATACATTTTAAACCATATGGTACTAAAATAAGAAACTGTGAAACTACAGAGAGGATATTTAAAGTTTTCCTTTTTTTAATTTATTTGAGAGAGAAAACCAAACCATCACTATCTTTCTATACATGAAAGAAGAACCCAATGGGGGTACGGCTGCCTCCTCAAGTAATGAGGTGGGGGGCACCCCCCCTTTTTTTTTTTTCTCTCTCTAACTCTCTCTCTCTCTCTCTCTCTCTCTCTCTCTCTCTCNGCCCAACATGACCTCCAGCCACAGGGTAGAACGCTGGCTCTATTAAGCCATCAAAATCTTGGATACCAATCATAACTTTTAGCCAACTGCACTTAAGGATGATTAGTATTGTATATGTCAATTGTCAATGCCTACAAACTATTACATTATAATCAGATGGTGGCATTTTAGTAAATATTGAGATGTTTGAGGCTTTGAGGTTACTAAGCTCTAGTTTTTTTATTCAAACCATGCCTTCACCCTCTCTCTCTCTCTCTCTCTCTCTCTCTCACACACACACACACACACACACACACACACACACCATACATTCTTTTCTTCTTTTTTTTTTCCACTCAACACCCTTTTTTTTTTCTTTACTTACACCGAGTGTAAAATTTTATCGTATAGACCAATCTTATTTTTTAATAGTCGATATAATAAAATTATAATTTCATACGGTGTAAAGAAAAATTATACACCAAGTGTATAAAACATGTTCATATACAATATATAATTTGAATTCTTTTTTATTTTTTTCTATACTAAGTGTAAAATTTTAGCGCATGAACCAATTCTATTTTTTAATAGTTGATATAACAAAATTAAAATTTCATACGGTGTAAAAAAAATTGTACACTGAATGTATAATATATACTCATATACAATCTATAATTAACAAAAAGGATAAACTTCAAATACCACCTCTGTACTTTTCCACCTTCTCACTTTAGTGCCATGTGGTTTAAAGTATATAAAGTTAGTATCATGTGTTTTCATTTTCTCACTTTAGTACCCTATTGATATAACAAAATTAAAATTTCATAGTGTAAAAAAAGTTGTACACTGAATGTATAAGAAATGCTCATATATAATGTATAATTAATAGAAAGGGTAAACTTCAAATATCATCTCTGTGGTTTCGCACTTTCTTACTTTAGTACTCTGTAGTTTAACGTGTATCTAGTAGTAGAAGGAAAATCAATTTTCCCTCAGTTTATTATTCTCCTTATAATTTATTAGTGTAAACTTTACTTTAACCCCCTGTCGCTTGGCGCGGTTTCAATTTGCCACCGGTAGTTTAGAAAGTAGTACTTAATTATTCTGCGATGTTATTTTTATTTTATCATAAAAATTTATCATTAAACGACATATAAGCAAACTAATATTTTTGCAAACCAATTGGAGGTACGATATAGTATTTTGCCATTCTTTAATATGTATTTTACTACTCTATGATTTTTTAAAATTTATCACTTAATTTGCTATCTTGTTTAGTGAAAGTTTCATATAATGACATAAAAAAAAAATATAAAGTAGTTAAGTACTTAAGTATATCTTTCTAAGATTACTTAAATATATCTTTCTAAACCATAATATGATAAAATAAAAATACGCTAAACTATAGGTGGGTAAATTAAAATTTACCCAATTAAAGGTGCTCAATAAGATGGTTAACTCCCTCTATTAGGCAAAAATGCATTGAGGCACTCTCAAGTCACTTTCAAATCAGCAATATGTACCCTCAACTTTTTATTTTGTGATCAACATCTCCTTGATTTTAATTTTTTTTAGAATTAAATAATTTTAGTCTAAAAATGGAAGTTTTTCTCTAATAGTTTGAATTACATTTATGGTAAATAAAAATTTTAAAAAAAACTAAAAGAGTTGTCAATAAAAATAGTATATATATAGTTAAGGGGGTCTCCATACATTTTTATCCTCTCACAGTGACCCCATTGTGGTACACCCAAGTTGCTTGATAAAATTTAGGTAGAAAGTGTGACTCTCCAACTTCCCAATGGGTCACCTATTCTAAAATTACTCTCGTACTAGCATTCTTAATTCTCTCAATCTTTTGGGCTTAGTCGCCATCCAAAATACTTAAGTCGGGTTAAGAGATTTAGTCATATTATATCTTATATATAAGACTATTCGGTGTCTCACATTCTCCTCCTCTTTAAACCCTGACGTTCTCGTCAGGTTCAAACTCACAAGTATCAGACGATATGAAACTCGTCCCCATCTTGTGGGGAGCCGTGCTCTACCCGTAACAGTCAATAGTATGAGAGTCTCGTTCTCCCCGTTGTATAACCCTGACTCAGCCGAGACTCATTTTACACTTCCGGCTGTTAATTGGCTCTGATACTAACTGTGATACCTCAACTTCCTAATGGGTCACCCATCTTAAAATTACTCTTGTCGTAACGCGCTTAACTCTCTCAACCTTTTGGGACTAGCCACTGCCCAAAATACTTAAGTCGGCTTAAGAATTTTAGCCTTATTATATTTTGTATATAGTACTATTCGGCGTCTCATAAAAAGTACGTTACTTGCATGAACTATAAATTATTTTAAATTAACCAATTAACCTTTTGAAATATTAATTGTACTATGCAACCTTTTAATTCGTTTGATATGAATCAGTGAACGGCATTTTAACTCAAAAGTTTTAATACCTGATTTACGTTTGCAAATTTAATATACTTCATATAATTCTTACAACTATAAATTTATTAAAATATATACTTAGCTTAAATAGATGTTTATACATTTATGGGTGGTAGAATATTCTATGGACATTTTCCATTTTAGAAGGTGCATAATTAGGGTAAAATATACGGATATATAGTCCTTTTACTATATCCCTGTGACAACTCACTCACCACACTATTAATTTAAAAATAATTCAGTTTCCAAACTTTCATATATATTATATTTTAGTTGTTGACAAGTAAAAAAAGTAAAAATTTTATTCTAAAATTATATATTTTTTTTTTGAGAAAAAGGTAGCAAGCTACCTGCTTCATTCATTAAGCAAAATAAATTTAGCGTACAAAATGAAAGCAGCCAGGGCCTCCAGACCGAGCCGGCGTCAGAAGAACAAACAAAAACAAAAGAAAACGGGGACAGAAAGTAGACAAAGAGAAAAGAAAGTAGACAAAGAGAAACCAACAACTCGGGACCACCAAATGGACGAAGTGAGCGCGAGAGGGTTCAAAGTGCTTCGTTCCAGCCTCTGATCAGAGAAGCAACACGTTCGGTAGCCCAGGAAACGTTCAGAGCCTCATCGCCGAAGCAAATGCTGTTTCGCTCCGTCCATACGACCCACCAAATTGCTACCAAATGGGTTAAACTTTTCGATCTTAATTTGGGCTCGGGATTCTCGGAGATCTGTGTCCAAAGACTCCGAACATCCCCCTCTTCCGAATAACCAGGCATAACGGGTCCCACTATAAATCGAAGGTATCTGACAAAGATACAGTCATGGAACAGGTGATCGCAGGTAAAATTATATTTAATTAATCATATTTGCAGCATCTTAAGTTAATGAATCCATTATGATATAATTATCTGATAAAAGAAGGTTAACTTCTTTTTTTTTTAACATTTAGGACTTGTTTCGATGGTGGGAGATAAGTTGTGATAACTTATATAAAGAATTTATTATAATTTAGGAGTTTAAATTTAGCTCCTTATAAGTGTTAAGAAGCCGTGATTTGTCAAAAAAAATGTTTTCCACCTGCTAGATAATTTGTCATACTCCGAGAAGATGAAGCATATGTTTGATACGTTTGGTCATACTCTTCATCTACCAGATATTACAACTTTTTTGGACAAATAAAAGAGATATTCAAAATAGAATATTTACGCATCTAAATGGATGCTTAATTAGGATCTGTTTAAATGTATGATCGCCTGACTCAGTACATTTCTTTTATTTACTAGAAAAATTTGCAGATGTGCACGTAACTGAATATCGAAAACGTATACTATATATATGCGGCCGGTCTACGAGTCATGTTATCAGACCAAGATAAATTATTGTACGTGTTGGTGAAATGCACTATTTTGCAAAATCACAATAACTAAAGCATTACAAAAAGCTAAAATCAAACTCTTTTAGCATGCAATCACCAAAGAAATTTTTTCGTAAAGCATTTGTTGTCACCGAATCATTTATTGTATTAACAAGTCCAATCATGCAATTACGCATTAAATTGTTCACGTTATAAAAGTACGGAAACCAAATCGCAACACGAGAATAGTACAGGGACTATCCCTGGAATTAACACTACACAGATAAAGAATCCTATCAAGTCCACATTGGCTCCCCATGCAAGCCCTTGTATTTTAAATTGTTATTAAAAGTGTATTTTGTTGACAAAAAACCACATGGGTTTGCTCCTAATTAATTAAACATTTCTTGGGCTTTGAGGTTCCTCCTCACACAAAAAAAGTCACCCTCCTTTTTTCCAATGGTGGCGTGAATCTCGAGGAATGAGAAATAAGGTTTATCCTTAAGTAGCATGGGAACCACATGGGGAAGCAGTTCCCTTCTCTTTGCTCTAGAATAAATAAAAATTTATTTACTATATATAGTATCCAGGAATTGGGACGCTAGATTCGATAGCGTGCGAACATGAATATCAAAATTTAATGTTTTCTAAAATAAGGCTACATATATTATACTTTTATAAGGAGTTGAGCTAGAATACTATCGATAGCAAACAAGCTTCGTTGCCACCCATTTATTTTCGATGATAGAGCCTCCAAATCGACGATCATATTAGTGCAGTTAAATAACTCCCAATTAATGGCTCCTCATGAGTATCCATATATTGGTAATAGTAGTGAAAGAAGAAACATTGTCCTTAGCACAAATAGAAAAGTACTGGATGGTTTGTAGCTGGGATCTTAAGTTCAAAGTCTGTTATTTTATATTTTCAACTAAATTTGTTTCTACCTTTCTCTAAAAATGTACTAAGAGAAGAGAATGTGTTTTGCGCATCAATGCAAAGGTGAAGCATTTGCAAGGAATTAATCTCCTCTTATTGGCCAAACATACAAACATGAAATCATCAAGGAACATTAGGAAAAAGTTTTTTTTTTTTAAAGAGTGAAAGTTGGGGTGCTTTCTATTTTGCTCATTTTTCTTAATAAATGAACTTAGCTAGAAATGTAAATTAACTAGGTTTTGAATTTGAAATCTTATATACCAACCAGTATACTTTTTGCCACTTGTGTTGCGGACGGTCAAAAAATTCCAACAAAATTACACTCAAGATTTTTATGGAAAACTTGGCGAGAGGGAAAGAAAGGGCTTACTACTTTGGCTGCGCAAGAGATATAGATAAAAAAAAGAAGGTGCATACCCCTTTAGATGTCATATGGTGGGCAACTTGGCTGAAGAGAAATAATATCCTTTTTTCGAAATATATGCTCAAACCCGACAAGTAAAACGATAAGCAAAGACTCTTAAGTGTGTGAGACGAGCACTGCCTTTAGCTACCGGTTCCTTTCCTCGTTCCTACTTTTTTTTCTTTTCAACCTTTCTGTTTTTGCTATATCGAGGCCCTTAATTGCTGTCTTACAATTATAACCAATTTTATTTTACTTAGTAAATAAAGCAGATATCGCACTACCTTTTTCTAAAAAAATAAAAAATTTTACAAAAGAAATATTCACCTTTAATGTATGGGATGTCCAGCCAAAAAAAGTAGGGGGCTTTGCCTGAAGTGTTTTTCATATATATTTTAGCTGGCATATGCATTTTGCAGGATAAGAATGTAAGATCCAGTAGCTGCTAACTAGTACCTGCTCTTTGCGTTTCTGACACCCACTCCATCATTTAATCTTTTCCTCACCTTTTCTAGAGTAATGTCCCTACTGTTTCAGGCACTGCATCTTAAAATAGTTCTAGTAAAAGTGATGGGTTTGGCCCTATGTAGTTTGTTTCCTCACTCCATCTAAAAATAGTTCTGGTAAAAGTGGTAAGTTTGGCCCCATATTATATATATAGTTTGATTCCTCTGATCATGTTAAGGCCGAGCATGATCTCTGCATTATTAGGGATGTCAGTGTGTACGGATACCTGAGATTTTATTCGAATTCGAATTCAAATTCAAATTGAGTGAATTTATTCGATACTAAACGAATATGATTTTAGATATAGATATGAAAAACAAAAATCTGACAGATATGGATTCAGATATGAATTTTGAATGTATCCGACCCGAATCCGAACCTGATTCGAATTCGAATTTATTTTACATTATATATATATATATATATAGAGAGAGAGAGAGAGAGAGAGAGATGAGCTGGAATACTATCAGTAGTAAACTGACTCCGTTGCCACTTATTTGTTTTTGATGATGGAGCCTCCAAATCGACGATCGATACCTTTGAAAATGATCTTTACCACTTGAAGTATCTAGAAATCAAATTTAATGCTTTTCCGATATTGTTTTCTTATTCATCAAGTGGGCGTAAAAATGAACGACTGAAAATGAATATCCTCTAAAAAGTAATAAGAGAAATTTTGTAATCAAGATCGAGAGTATGGATCTTGTTCTAAATAGTTTAAAGAATTTTTTAACAAAAATTCAATTGATTTGGATAACTTTACACAGTTAAACGAGAAAATGCCTTATATCGATCATTAAAATTACAAATTTTGAAACCGTTTGATTATTAGGTCAATGATGTCGAAAAGATTTGAAATTTGATTTCTAGATACTTCAAGTGATATAGATCATATTCAACGATATCGATCGTCGATTTGAAGGCTCCATCATCGAAAACAAATGGGTGGCAACGGAGCCCGTTTGCTACTGATAGCATTCCAGCTCAACTCTCTCTCTCTAATTACAAGAATGTATAGATTTAGTAACATTTATAGATGTTGCCAAATGAGTAAGAAATGTGACTAAATCTCTTAGCAACACTTAACTTTTAGGGTTGCCTATGCCCGTGTTGTTGAATCTTTTATCAACATATGGAGAAAGTGTTGCTGATGCTGAAGAATTAGCAACAATTAACAAATGTTGCTAAATGAAAATTTTAAAAGGGCAATTATTAAATGGTGGTGCATATTGTATAATTAATTCTTGTATTAATTTAGTTATTATTTTTTGTATTAAATAAAATTATTTATTAATTATAAATTTTGATATTAATTAAATTAAAATATTATTAATTTTTTATTAATTATTACATTAATTATTATAATTATAGTTAATAATAACCAAATATTACTAAACAATCACGTATAATAGTATTTTGAATTATTGGTAAAAATATTCATTATATTAACATTAATTAATTATTATTTAGAAAAATTATGAATAATTGGTAATAATCGAATATATTTATATTAATTAATAAAAAATAGTTACAACTATAATAAAAATATTCTACTAGTTCTATAGTACTCAAAATTTTTTTACTTAATTGATAGTCAAAATGAGCAACAACTATAAACACTAAAACTCTCATAAATAGCATAAGACAATCAAAATTTGCAATATATTACAAATCAAATAACACATTTGACATAAAAAGAATTGAGTTTCCTCATAATTACAAATTTGATCACGACAAAATTAAAAATTAGTCATCCTTATTCGTTGTAGAAGTCTCCAAAATACTTGAATAAAACAATCTTGTAACCTTTATTTATTTACCTTGTAAAATGAAAGGTTAAGAATTAAAATTTTATACAATTTATCATAAAATATAGGATACTATGAACTACTAAAAGATAAAATATATTGCCCTTACCAAATCATAAAAGATCACATATTTGCTCTTACATCTTAAAAATTAATGATATTTCCTAAAAAAAATAAAGAAAAAGTATCAAATTAAAATAATAGCAATGTAATAACCACAAATTTAATATCTAAAAGTAAAATGTAAAATAAAATTGATGAAAGTTAAGAAACAAAAAACCTCATATCATACTATATATACTACAATAAACGAATCAAAAGGTCGAAGGGCAACCCTATTCTAGTCATACTAAACTTTATTAGTTAATGAAAAAAAGAAAAGAAAATTTCAAATCTATAATTTTGACTAGAAGTTAATATGAAATTGATTTATCTTATAAGAAAGGGATACTTACCTATCTTTAGAAATAAAATTGATAATCCGATACTAATAGTTTTTCCTCCAATCTTCCAAAATAAAAAAAAAAAATTGGTGAGAAGGACTTTGTGGAATTAAGGAATAGAAGAAGAAACCATGAAAGTAAAAAATCTCTTGAGAGTTTAAAGTGAAGAGACAAAGAAATGGAAGAGAGATGAAAAAAAATATCACTAAAAGGAGGGAAAAATGAAATTTTAAAAATTTGGAGGGATTTTCAAAATTTGAAAAACTTGTTGTCATTTATCACCAAAAATGTTGCTAAATATTGCAACATTTAATGCTTAGTGTTGGTGTTATTTGTATTTAGCAACATTTGTATCTAAATATTGGTAAATAAATACATTTAGCAACACGAATAAATAAATGTTGCTAAATTTTATAATTTGTGTGATTTAGTCAAATATTGCTAGTTAAATGTTGCTAAAAGTTAAATTTCTTGTTGTGTCTCTCTCTCTATATATATAACAATTTGATATTACATTTGAATTTATATTTTAAAAATTTAGACTTAATGTAATATATTTTGAAATATTGAAAGAGAAATAATTGTTTCGGATTTGGATTTTCGGGTTCAGATTCGGATTTCAGATTTGTGCTCGAGTTCGAATTTGGATATGAATTTTTAAAATCCATTAAGTTTGGGTTCAAATTCGAGTTTCAGGTTTGGAGTCAGGTTCGGATTCGAATTTTTTAAAATCCGTCATGAATTTGACCCGTTGACATTCCTATGTATTATCACTTCACTATATACTCTCTAGATGGATCTGTTCTTGGAGAAATTGAACTTTGCCTCCTAAAATGAATGGTACGAAGCTTATTCAATGGATTGCCTAGAAATAGCAATTCTCAAATTATTGAAAAACAAGTTGAAACAAATATTGGGTTTAGAAAACCCTCTCTAAGTAAGGGTCCATTTGGTTCAATGTAAAACCGTGACAAATAATTTTGTCACGTCTCGGATTACTCGTTTCCCCGGGCTCGCTAACAGACCCGCCGTATACATAGGCATTTCCCCTGTATACGAAGCGAAAAAGTAAAAGTATCTGTAATCATACAATACTACAAACAATAATATAGAGCAGCTAGAAAAATAAACCATATATAAAACGGTTGTTCAATACATACATGTCATCCAGGTAAACAAATACTCGCTCTGGCGAGATACAACAATTGTATGTAAAAACCCAAAAACTACAACTACCTGTAGCTGGTGCTCCTGTAGCTCTGCGACTCGTCTGGAAGGGCTCTAACTCGCGACACCCTTGCCACGATCAAGATCAGCAATAGCAGCAGCCGAAAACGACGGCTCTGCAAAAACAGTGATAACAACTGGGCATGAGAACTACTACAAAAAGAAATAGTCCTCAGTGGGTACCGCCCTCAACTCATCGGTCCACCCACTAAGTCTACATGGTAAACAAGAAATAGTAAGGAAAGCTGGAACATATCTATAGCTATCTGCCTCTATACTATCATACTCTAATCTAACCAACTGTAGAACAGTGTTAACTCAGACCCAATCTCGAATAGGGACTGCAATCATACCCGTCCCTAGGACTGTGAACACACCCATCCCGTCAGGTTGCAACTAACCAGCTACCTCCACCAACAAATCCGTCGAGAGCAAGTCCAACCTGCACGAACGACACCAATGCAAAAGCACAGCGCCCGCCTCCGGAGTGGCACTCGTGGGAGCTACCCAACCTAGTATGCAGTATATCTCTGTCGAGCTCAATCAGGCTCTAATAAGCTAAAGTCAAGAAACTAGGGTCAAAACAGGCTAGAAAATCGAACCCACGTGCCCCGGCACCATCTGACTACCAAAAATTAGGAATCTGGGTCCACCGCTCCACCCCGACGGCACCCCGACACATTCGAACACCTAGACTCTACTGTAATAAAATAAGCTCGGCATCCCAGCACGAAGCGTAAATGCATTTTAAAATAACCCTGGGTATCCACCGGCGCTGAAAACAGCGGTGATTTACGATCACATCAACGGCTCCTAAGAGCTAATCAGGTTAGGTGATAATTAATATGACCTACAGGTCAAAACGCTTAGTTTTCTTCTTAAGTCAGGTTCCAGTCCGACATGTAATTAGCATTTATTACGGGGATACTAAGCATTAAATAACTTCCAAATGTCCAGATGTTATATATCATACTCACGATGATGAGCTACAACAAGATAACAATAGCCGCTAATCATTACACGTCGACTAACATCGTACTTAGGGAGTAAAAAACCGATGATACACCCCCC
>NW_017890708.1:37827-38754 GCF_001540865.1 Ananas comosus | reverse complement strand
TCCTAGACTTTCTCTCTTTACTTGCTCTTGTTGCTCTGATACCACAAAGGCCTGTCACGCCCCGCCCCGAAACCACTACTAATTTGGCACGATTCGGCCGCGGCGGCGGATTGCCGAACGGACAGCACCTCACTTGTCCGCCCAAGGCTCAACAACAAGAATGTGTACAAAAATTTATCCAGAAAATTAAATTCTAAACATACACATTCACAAGGGCACAAACAGTGCCAACAACACAAAGAGCAAGTAATCCACAAGATAAACATGTGAAATAAAGAGAGTATTTTACTAACTATTACATTAATTTCATCATTTTCATTTACATCGTTTTCATCCAAAATGAATACAATTATTTCATCTTAAAATACATAGCTCTCCAAATCCTCACCTACAATGAATCTCACTCAATACATAAGTGTACTAATGCAAAAAGGAAAGCTACTAACTACCACGGTCTCACTGATCAAGCGTGATGCCATTGCCGCGGTCCTCCCTCGGCAATCCTGTACCTACCACTGGAAATCGAGTGGGGTGAGAACTATCTTCCATAGTTCCCAGTGGGCTCGGCCGCCGACTCTGCCGATCTCCCCACTAGGTCCAAGTGGGCACAAGTAACAACAGATAGATAGATAGATAGATATGTATCTGAAAACTGTAAATGCAATAGTAGAAAAACTATGCTACTATGCCCATAATCATGAATATGAATGCATGCATCATATAATAAAGGTTTGCTACCATGCTAACAAATTCGATCCATGTTCAAATAGCAATGTTCAATGACATTATTAAACCTTTAACCTTTCCATTTACCCAATCTGTGGCGAGGCCCTAGGGCTCGCCTATAACTCACCCTTCAATCCCAAAATGGGGAGGGAGCTCCAAGTGCACCCAAGCCCGGGACCGTCTGCGGACCTCCATGTGGTC
>NW_017890708.1:0-37189 GCF_001540865.1 Ananas comosus | reverse complement strand
TCAAACCTCTAGTGTTATTTACACTACATTAATGCCACTCGTCATCAGTTAACGTTTGGATGCCACTCGTTTGTTCTTTAACATTAACACTACTTTCTTTGTCATCAATACCCCCATCGGGTTCACCTCTTTTCTTTCGCATTATAGGATCCATGTTCTGACCCAATCGTCACCTATCTAAGTCACCAAGCGTTCTAAGTACACTAGGTTATCATTTAGAAAGCATAAGGAATGGAGTTACTATGCAATCCTATAATGCAACATGAAGATATGAGATTAAATGCAATCTAAGACATAGAAAGGAGTTCGAAAGCTTCGGGATGGCACCCCCCACCTTTAATCGATGTAGAGGCTTCGGAAATCCTTCTCGGTGAACTTTACGATAAGGCTTTAGCCTCCCTTGCCCAAATCAGCACTAACCCGGCTCTATTTTGCCGAGAACTTCACGCCGGCTCGCCGAATGCCAAAACCGACTTCGCCCCCACGTTTTGTGACCTAACAATAGGATTTCCAAGACTTCAAATGAGATCAATCTCATACTTTCACAAAAACCCCATTTTGGAGCCCTAGGTTTGCACCCATAGCAAACTATCCAATAAATCCCTAGATTCTTGGGATTGATCTATTTAGAAGCATGCTTGGGGTCCATTTGACCCATTCCAAAGTATAAAAATCCAAAACCCTAAGTTCTAGAAGCTAGGGTTCAAGAGCTTACCTCTTGTGCTACACCAAAGAGAAGAGAAGAGGGAGATAAAGGTGCTCAAAGCCTTCCTCTTGATCTCCTTCTTCTTCTCCTCCTTGCTCTTCTTCTTTTTTTCCTTCCTTTCCTTCTTGTTCTTCTTCTCTTCTTTCCTTTCTAGAGAAAGAGAGGGAGAGAAAATATGAGAGGGAGAGAGTGTGAGTGAGGGTGAGAGAGGAAGAGGGCTCAGCCCCTCTAATTCCCCCCTAACTAATGCCATTTTGCATAAAAATCCGTCAACTTTTAATCCTATACACTGCCCTTACTGGGCAGAATTCGCGCGGAGGGACCGGCCTCCCCGACTTGGGACCGGTCCCCGAGAGCCTCCCTCGGGCGCACGCGTTCGGGAACCGGTCTCTCCCCGGGAGACCGGTCCTCGAGAGACCGGTCCTCGCCTGAGAGACTGGTCCCCGAGAGCTCGATTTTTAGGACTTAGCCAAATTTTGGCATTTCTCGCTGGGACCACGTTCGGGAACCAGTCCCTCCCTGCCAGGAACCGGTTGCATCAAGCAACCCCGCTACACCCAGCCAAGGGAACCGGTCTCTCATCTCCAGAGACCGGTCCTCGAGAGTAACATCAGTCCAATGATGCAGTTTGCATCATTCGCTCTCGTGTACTCAACTCCAAAGCACTTTTTGTGTTTTGGACATTCTTAACTCCCACAAAGGGTATTCTCTCGACAGTTAGTCGATCCTGGATGAATTACAATCCTCAAATTTCGAGAATTCACTTCCTTACAAGTACCATTCCTTATGCTTTCTAATTGATAACCTAGTGTACTTGGAACGCTTGGTAACTTAGATAGGTAAGGATTTGGTCGGAACATGGATCCTATGATGCAAAAGAAGAGAGACAACCCGATGGGGGTGTTGATGACATAGAAAGTGGTGTTTAATGTTAAAGAACAAACGAGTGGCATCCAAATGTTAAAGAATAACGAGTGGCATTAATGTAGTGTAAATGACACTAGAGGTTTGAGAACCTAGGGATAGGTGGATCCCTTAGAAAATGCCTTGTAGATAAAGAATTTAGTAAACCTAAGTACCCTCACATGGAGAGGTTGTCGATGAGTTATTGAGATATTGACCCTAGTCGTAGGGCATCCTCACTTGGAGAGGATTTGATTGGGTTGTTGACCCTAGTTGTAGAGCATCCTCACTTGGAGAGGATTCGATTGGGTTGTTGACCCTAGTTGTAGGGTATCCTCACTTGGAGATGATAGATCTAGCTCACAGTCTGCTTTTGGGATGGTATAGCCATCCATATCCCCACATGGAGGGGATTGCCGTCGAGTACTTTGGATTGTCGGGCGATTAGGACCACTTGGAGGTCCGGACCACATGGAGGTCCGCAGACGGTCCCGGGTGTAAAGGTACCGGTGAGGTTGCGGTGGAATGTAACATATCGGATTTTAAATATAAAAATAAAAATAAATAAAAATAGTATGAGATACTATTTTTATTGGATTTAGAGAAGTGAAATATAAGTTGGGAATGACCTGTGTTGAAATCAGAGCGAAAACAGATGATTTAGAATTTTCTGTAAGAAACGGGGCAGATAAATTAGCAGAAAATGCACAGTGTCAGAAAATTATGAAAATTGGCGGAGATGTCAGAAATATTTTTATGAGGCTAGATTTAAAGTTTCATATTTTTCTGACACCCGTAGAGAGAGAAATCGAATCCGAAAGCTATCTGATAAAGATTGCAGTTCGGTACAGTTTTCAGTGCAAACAGGGTCGCACTGAAAATATTAAAATTTCTTTGGACTTATTAATGAAACGAACATCGCTGTCAAATTTGGAGCGAAAACCCGCGACATCCCGGACAGGGCTCCCACACATCGAAATTTATTCACTGATTCCTCAAGCCCTGCCGTCCAGTGAAATCAGTGCTATGCTCTGACCGCGGCAAAAATGGTAAAAGGGATTTAATCCCGTTTTGCTTCTTCTCCTTCCTCAGCCGCAGCAGCCCCAAACCCCACCCAATACCCACACACGTTGGAAGGAGGAGAACTTCCAATTTTCTCTCTCAAATCTCTTCCAAAATGGATGGATTGTGTGAGATTGAAGCTTGGAGGTCGGATTCGTCTCGCTCTCTTCATCTTTCCATGAGTTTGGAGCTAATTTTTGAGGTAAGCTTTTGCTACCTTTAAGTGGTTAGATGCTTAATGGTTGGTTAAATAGCTTAGAAATGGATTTCAGGAGGAATCCTAGCATGCTATCCTAGATAATTATGCTTAATTCGTGAAGGGATTTGAAAATGATTTAATTGCATGTTGCAACTAGGGCTCCAAAATGGCAATTTTTTGCTAATAGGATGGGTTTTGATCTAAATTGAACATATATAACCTAATTGCTAGGTACACGAAAAGTGTTGGCGAAGACGGATCGCAATCCGACGAGACGTTACGAAGTTATTAAAGAACGGACGTTTGAGGCTTTTCGTTCCGCCTGGAGGGCCGAGGCGACGGTCGTAAAATCATGAAAACGGGATTTGAAGCACCGTGGCACATAACCGAAGACCTTTATTTTCGGATCGCAAAATCGAGATCGGTTGAATGATTGCGCGAGAAGTTCGACAAACGGGTCGCCGGGTGTCGCGGGCGACCGATTGCAAGTGACTACAAGCAATCGGAGAGTAAGTTTCAAGGTGGTTGTGCTTACCGAAGGCGACTAGGTCGCCCTTTTATGTCTAAGAGAAATGTAAATTCATATTGATGCATATAAATGGTAGATGAATGCAAGAGTTAAATGCTAGGCGAATGCATGTTAATTGCTATGCTACGACTACCATAGAATGCATGATGAACATATTATAGAAATGCTAAATAATGCATGTGAGCATATGGTAAAGGATGCATGTATGATGACATGATGAGAATATGCTAGATTACATGCATATTAACATGTTGTAGATCATGTGAGAAAGATTATGCATGTTGGCATCACATAATGCATGCTAGATAAAATGTTGATAGTTATGGAACTCGACATGGGCAATTAGGATGTCAAATAGATCGAGTGGCACTTAACCTAGTGTATAAAACATAGGTTGGACATGAATGACAATGAACCTAGTGTATAAAACATAGGTTGGACATGAATGACAATGAACCTAGTGTATAAAACATAGGTTGGACATGAATGACAATGAACCTAGTGTTATTGAGCATAGGTCGAGTGGCATCTAACCTAGTGCTAAAGAACATAGGTTATGGATTGAACCTAGAGTTAAGTAAACCTAGGTTATGTGATAGAGACGTTGAACCTAGAGTCAGTTGGACCTAGGGTGAAAAGGACATTGGACCTAGATAGGTCAATACTATAGGGTTTGAAACCAACCCTTGAGTTATGAAATGGATTCCGGAATCCCTAGTGATGTGGCCGCACATGGAGCGGTGAAAATTGTGGTAAAAGAGATTGCAAGCGAATCCTAACTGCAGGTATGTGTGGTTCTCCTTGCCTGGCAGTGATTCAACGGGTATGTGTGGTTCTCCTCGCCCGGGATGCCATGAGAATAAGCTGGAATTGGGTATGTGTGGTTCTCCTCGCCCATTAGCTTATCGGATGATGCCGCCTAGGTTGACTTGAACCATTGTTAGGTGAGAGCGATGTGGTCGCTGCCAGATGACTAAGTTATGACTTGAACCATTGTTGGGTGAGGTGCGATGAGTTCGCCGCCAGATGGCTAAGTCATGACTTGAGTTGTTGTTGGGTAAGAGCGATGAGTTCGCCGCCAGATGGTTAAGTCAGATCTGCGGTAGGCTGCGACGGCAGCCAGGCTGAGGTGCAGCCAGTGCGCGGACTATCCGCGGATGATTGACTCGAGGCCGAGTCGGGTAGTTAGCTTGATTAGGTTAATGGGAACCCTATAAGCTAGTGATCGAGGCAAGAACCTGAGGTAATAGAGACCTTAGAAGGAAGTTGAACTTGAGTTGAGAACATAAGGTAATGGAAACCTTACAATTGAATGAAATGACCTAAATTAGCAAAGTAAATGTAGAATTAACATATCTACTAGTTGTTTATGCAGTTGCATAGTTGCATAATGTTCATATTGCATTTGCGAGGCAAGGTATGGTTTTATTAATTGCATAGTCAAATATCTATCTATCTGTTTATTAAACTAACCTGCAGTTGCCTCCTTGGACCTATTGGTCGAGCTCCTCCCTTGGGTGGCCGTACCCACTGGGAACCATGGAGTTGGTTCTCACCCCACGTTGTTTTGGGGTGTTACAGGTTCGCACGTGAGCGGCGCGGCGGCGCGAGGCAAGGGCGTAACTCCATAGATAGCGCCCTACCCCAGAGACCAGAAATAGCGGTACCCCGAGTCGGCATAGCCTAGGGGTAGAGGGAAATGAAAAGAAAACAATGTATCAAACCTGTAATAACTTAATTGCATTCGGAGGTTTTATGTAATAAAAAATGTAAAATGTTTGGATGTAAATGCTTGTAATAACATAGGATGTGTTTTTTGATACCTCCCACTATGCAATCTTGATTGATATCTGTTCCTGGTTGGAACCCTTGTAATGTTCATTGTATTGATTGCGACGCCTAGGACGTACAGGAGAAACTCTGTCCGTTCGGCGGTCTATCGACGCGTCCGAACTCGGCCAAATAGGCGGGGCTCGGGGCGTGACACCGGGCTTGGGTGCACTTGGAGCTCCCTCCCCATTTTGGGATTGAAAGGTGAGTTATTGGCGAACCCAAGGGCTTCGCTACAGATTGGGTAAAAGAACAGTGAACAATGTCATTGAACATTATTATTCGAACATGGATCGAATTCATCAGTATGATAGTAAACCTTTACTATATGATGCATGCATTCATTACACATGATTATGGGTATAGTAGCATAGTTTTCCTACTATCGCATTTCCAACTTTGAGATATCTATCTATCTATCTGCCTGTTGTTGCTTGTGCCCACTTGGATCTAGTGGGGAGATCGGCAGAGTCGGCGGCCGAGCCCACTAGGAACTATGGAAGATAGTTCTCACCCCACTCTATTCCAAGTGGTAGTGTAATATACCAAAAATTCGAAAAATAAATATCAAACTTTAATCAAATTGACCAAAGTGCGTGGATGGTACACTTCAGAAAGTCCGAAGGTGTTAAAATGATCAAGAGTGTGTTATAGGAGGTTTTCGAGAACTAAAGAATCAAAAATCTGCAAACTGCAGTTTTTTAGCTCTCGGGGACCAGTCCCTGGTGGGAGAGACCGGTCCCCGAACTCGTGAAAACTGAGCAGCTGAAAAATCGGCTAAGTCCTGGAAAACCAGCTCTCGGGAACCGGTCCCTGCAGGGAGAGACCGGTCTCCCTGGAAGAAACCGGTTGTCCCGTGCGAAAGCCCCGCTGAGCTGCGGGAGAGCTCTCTGGGACCGGTCCCAAGTCGAGGAGACCGGTCCCCGAGCACGAAAAGTGCCCAGTTCGGGCAGTGTATCAGGATAAAAGTTGAGGGGTTTAACTGCAATTTTGCAACCCATAGAGTATAGTATGGGGGAAAATGAGATGTTTCTCTCATTTCACTCCCTCTCCCAGTCTCATCTCTCTTTCTCTTTCTAGAAGACAAGAAGGAGAAGAAGAAGACAAAGGAAAAGAAGGAAAAGAAGGAGAAGAAGGTGGAGAACAAGAAGAAGAGTTGGAGCAACTCTCTCCTCTCCTTCTCTAGCTTGGAAAAGGAGCAAGCTTAGAGATAAGCCTTGCCCCTTCTCATGGTAAATCCCAAACTAGGGTTTGGATTAGGTTAAGAATGGTTTTTATAGAACCTTTAGAGTGTTTGAAGCTTTCCTTTTGCTTCTTTTGAGATCAAGACCATGGCATGAATGTAATGGGTGAAGCTTGAAGGTGAGTGTAATATACCGAAAATTCGGAAAATAAATATCGAACTTTAGTCAAGTTGACCAAAGTGCGAGGATGGTACACTTCGGAAAGTCCGAAGGTGTTAAAACGATCAAAAGTGCGTTGTGGAAGGTTTTTGAGAGCTAAAGAATCAAATTCTGCAAAACTGCAGATTTTCAGCTCTCGGGGACCGGTCCCTGGTGGGAGAGACCGGTTCCCGAATGCGTATGAAATGAGACAGCCGAAAATCGGCTAAGTCCTGAGAGAGCAGCTCTCGGGAACCGGTCCCTGCCCGAGAGACCGATCCCCGAGAGACCGGTCCCCCAAAGGGAGACCGGTTGCTCTGCGCGCAGCAGCTCTGGCTGTGCGGGGAGAGCCTTCGGGAACCGGTCCCTGAAGGAGAGACCGGTCCCCGGCTGCGCGAACTGCCCAGTTCGGACAGTGTATTAAAGTGAAAGTTGAGGGGTTTATTTGCAATTATGCAACCCAATAGCTATGTTATGAGGGCTAATGAGATTTTCTCTCATTCTCACCCTCTCAAACACTCTCTTCTCTCCCTCTTTCTCTCTCTAGAAGACAAAGAAAGAGAGGAAGAAGACAAGAAAAGGAAGGAAAAGAAGGAGAAGAAAGTGGAGAAGAAGAAGAGGAAGTGAAGAAACTCCCTCTCCCTCATCTCTAGCTTGGAAAAGGAGAGCTTACAAGGTAAGCTTTGAACCCTAATCATGGTGGAACCTAATCTAGGGTTTGGATTAAGCTTGAAATGGGTTTTATGGAACCATTTGTGTATTGGAAGCTTTTCTTTTGCTTCTTTTGAGATCGTGGCCATGGAAATGGTGAAGCTTGAGGTGAGCTTCATCACCTCTCATGGTGAAACCCTAAGTAGGGTTTTGATTAGTTTAAAGATGGTTCTAATGGGCTTTTTAGAGTATAATGAAGCTACCTTTGCTTCCCAATGAGATCAAACCCTAGGTTTTGTATATGTATTGGAGCTAGGGCACCAAATTGGAGCTTTTGCTCATAGGGATTTCTAAGTGCAATTGACCCTCTAGAAATCAAATTGGGGGTATTTCTGACGCGTTGGTGTGCTTGGAATAGCATTACGAAAAGTGTATGTAAAGTTATGGCCAAATAAGCCTAATTTGGCTTCGTTATGCCGCAGGTAAAGAACGAAGGGTCTAAAAATCCCAAGAAAATCATCGGAGCACCTTTGAAAGCCTACGAGGTGGGTGGTGCTTCTCAAACTCACTGGAACTTCTCTCTATACGCTAATGCTGTATTCATTAAGCATGTGTATATTATATTGGTTTGCATGCATTTTAGGGTAAAGTAATGATAAAATCTGATGTTGCATGATTGTGAGTACAACTTTGCATAATATGATGAATAAGAATATGTAAATGTCGAAAACCTTATGTGTATGCATGAGAGAAAGTGAGCACCCAAGGTGAGCAAAGAACAGAGTGACACAATGACTAATAGATCGAGTGGCATTGTGATAAGTTAAAGTGAAATGACATTAGAAGATAGTGTGAGGTAAAGAACCAAAGTGATGAAAGAACAAGAAATGTAAAGAACAAGAATGCTAAAGATGGCAAAAGTAAAAGAAAAGTAAAGAACAATAATTGCTAGAGTTAGGCAACATAAAGTGATGAAAGAACATTAGAGCTAGTGTAAAGTCAAGATTGAACTATAAATCCTTTGAGTTAAGCATATGATCATACTTGCTATGAGTTCCGTGCTCGAGGGTGTGGCTCCCCCCTCGCGCATCGCTCCGGAGTTATGCATCACGGGTTGGAGTAAACCCGAAGGACGTCTAAGCGGGTGGTTCCTGCGATGATGGACTTAATGTGAAAGCAAGTTAATGTGGCAATACCCTGGGTTAGCCTTGAGATTAAAGAACAAAGAGCAAGACACAAGTGCAAAGAACAAAGAACAAAGAGGTAAAGTGTAAAGAACAAAGAACTTGCAAAAATAATCTGGCATTATTAATGTTGCAGCCATACTCTGCTTTTTATGTTCAGGCATATTACATCATGTATCGATTGGTTATACTATGCAGCTTATTCTTTCTATTATGCCTGAGTTAGTCCTAGTGGGAAAGTCGGTGATGTTGAGGCCGAACCCACTGGGAACTTTGTTATAGTTCTCACCCCACTATTTCCACAGAGCCGGGACCGAGCGAGCCGGCGAGCGACCGAGGTAAAGGTATCGCGCCTTAGACAGAGGCCACCAGAGTTGTGTTGGGTTTACATTTTGTTAGTAGAGTACCCTATGTTCATCTTTTATATTTGATGACTAGTGATGTTGAGAAAAGAATGTAATGTGTATTTTGAGGTAAATGTGATGTAAGAAAGAAATGATGAAATGAAATGTAAGGAATTCGAAAATAAACAAGATGAATGCAATGTATATGATCAAAAAATGAATCATAGTACAAGTGAATGTCTAGTTTCCTTTTTCTTTCACTCGTGGCTATTGCTTACCCTCGTGTAAGCCGTTTGTTTCCGCTAGTGCTTTTCTCTATTGACGAAAATGTACATGTGATGAGCCTTGGGCGGATAGGGGAAACTCTGTCCGTTCGGCGTCTGTTTGACGTGCTCGGGTCGGGTCAAATTGGTATCGGTCCCGGGGCGTGACAGTGAGCTTGACCCCTCTCATGGTAGGATCCAAATTAGGGTTTGGATTGAACTAAAGATGGTTTTGATGGACTTCCTCGAGTATAATGAAGCAACTTTTGCTTTTCAATGAGATCAAACCCTAGGTTTTTCTTATGCTATGGAGCTAGGGCACCCAAATTAGAGCTTTTGCTCATGGGAATTTCTAAGTGAAATTGACCCTCTAGAAACCTAATTGGGGACCAAACGAATGCGTTGGTGCGCTCGGAATAACGTTACGAAAATTCTATAAAAAGTTATGGGCAAAATGGCCTAATAGGGCTTCGTTTTGCCGCAGGTAAAGAACGAAGGGTCTAAAAATCCCAAGAGAATCATCGGAGCACCCTTGAAAACCTACGAGGTGGGTGGTGCTTTTCAAACTCGTTGAACTTCTTTCTATGCCTAAGTTGTCATTCAATTGAGCATATGTTATATACATTGTTGCATGCATTGTAGGGTAAATGTGATGAGAGTAATGTGATGTTGCATAGAGTACAATTTACTTAATGAGATGCTTGAGAACTCCTATGAATGTTTAACCCTATGTATGCATGAGATAAAATGTGAGCACCGAAGTGAGGCAAAAGAACAGAGTGACACAATGAGACATAGATCGAGTGGCATTCGATAATGTAAAGTAAAGTGACACTAGAGTTAGTGTGAGGCAAAGAATCAATGTGAGGTAGAAAGTAATGACAATGACTAAAGTAAATGTAATGTGGGGCATAAAGAATATGCAACGAGCAAAGAACATAATTGCTAGAGATAGCCAAAGGTAAAGAAATGTAAAGAACCATGATTGCTAGAGTAGCAACATAAAGTGATGAAAAGAACACTAGAGTTAGTGTAATGACATGATTGAACTTATAATCCTTAGAGTTAAGGATTCGATCATACTTGCTATGAGTTCCGTGCTCGAGGGCGGTCGCTCCCCCTCGGGCGATGCGCTCCGGAGTTTTAGCATCACGGGTTAGAGTAAACCCGAGGACGGTCTTAGCGGGAGGAAGCTGAGGGCCCGCGATGATGGACTTAATGTGAAGCAAGTTAATGTGGCGAAACCCCCGGGTTAGCCGTGAGATTAAAGAACAAAGAATAAAGAACAAAGAACAAAGACAAAGTGTAAAGTGCAAAGAACAAAAGAACTTGCATAATCTGCATATGTTAATGTTGAGCATATTTCCTGCTTATTGTTCAGGCATATTAGCATCATATTATAGATTCGTTACTGTATGCAGCTTTTTCTTTCTATTATGCCTGAGTTAGTCCTAGTGGGAAAGTCGGTGATGTTGAGGCCGAACCCACTGGGAACTTTGTTGTAGTTCTCACCCCACTATTCCACAGAGCCGGGACTGAGCGAGCCGGCGAGTGACCGCGGTAAAGGTATCGCACCATAGTCAAAGGCTAACAGAGTTGGGTTATTACATTTTGTAGTAGAGTACCCTATGATCATCTTTTGTATTTGATGATAAATGATGTAAAGAAAAGAACGTAAAGTTTTAATTGAGCAAATGTGTTGTAAAAAGAAATGATGTAAAGAAATGTAATGATGTGACGAATGTTCAAATTGAATGTTAGTTTCCTTTCTTTCACTCAGGGCTATTGCTTACCCTCGTGTAAGCCATTTTTGTATGTTTCCACTAGTGTACTTCTTGTCTGAAAATGTACAGGTGATGAGCTTTGGGCGGGCAGGGGAAACTCTGTCCGTTCGGCGTCTGTTTGACGTGCTCGGGCCGGCCCAAATTGGTATCGGTCCCGGGGCGTGACAGGTAGGTACAGGGTTGCCAAGAGAGAACCACGGCAAGGGCATCGCGCCCAACCAGTGAGACCGTGGTAGCATAGTAGTTTTCCTTTTTGCATTAGTACACCTATGTATTGAGAGAGATTCATTATAGGTGAGGATTTGGAGAGCTATGTATTTTGGATGAAAGATGTATTCATTTAAAGAAAATGATGTAAATGAAAAGAGATGAACTATTGTAATAGTTAGCAAAGTACTCTCTTCATTTCACTTATTTTTACTTGTGGATTACTTGCTCTTAGTTGTTGGCACTACTTGTGCCCCATTGAATGTGTATGTTTAGAATTTAAATTCCTGAAAAATTCTTGTACACATTCTTGTTGTGAGCCTTGGGCGGACAGGGGAGGTGCTGTCCGTTCGGCGGTTCGCTCGTCGCGCCTGAATCGTGCCAAATTAGTAGTGGTTTTAGGGCGGGGCGTGACATATAGTTACTTAGCTTTACTAAGTTCATTGTTCACGAGTCATTTTCTAGGGAATCCACTTATCCCTAAGTTCATGAACCTCTAGTGTCAAGTACACTACATAATGCCACTCGTACTGTTTTTAAATATTTAGATGCCACTCTCTATGTCACTAAATAACCATCGAGTCCATCTCTTTTCTTTAGCACTATAGGATCCACGTTCCGACCCAATCCTTACCTATCCATTCCACCAAGTATTCCATGTACACTAGATTAATATTTAGAAGCATAAGGAAAAGGTACTACGATGCAATCCTACAATGCAACATGCAAGAGACGACATTATATGTTATTCTAAGACATAGAAAAGAGTTCGGTTGCTTCGGGATGACACCCCCCACCTTTTGTCGATGTATAGGTTCTAGAAACGCCTCCTAACGAACGTTACGACGAGGTCTCGGCCTCCTTGATCCAAAACGGTGCTCAACCGGCTATATTTCGCCGATAGCTTTTAACCCGCTCGACGAATCGAAAATCCGACTTCGCTCCCGCGTTTAGAAAGCTATCAATTAGGTTTACAAGCTACTAAATGAGATCAATCTCATGTATTTCCAAAAACCCCCATTTGGGTGCCTCAGGGTTCACATATTGCAATTTGCACCATGAAACCCTAGCCTTAAGCTCCAATCCACCCTTAATGGTGCTAGAGGTCCATTTGACCTCATTTCAAAAGCCAAAAACCCAAATACCCTAAGTTCTACATGCTAGGGTTCAAGAGCTTACCTCTAGGTTAGCTCCAAAGGAAAGGAGAGGAAGAGGAAGATGCTCCAAGCCTTCTCTAAGCTTGCTCTCCTCCTTCTTCTTCTTCTCTTTTCCTTCTTCTGCTTCTTTTTTCTTTCTTCTCCTTCTCTTTTCTTTGAGAGAGAGAGGGAGAGCTAAGGGAGAGAGTGTGAGAGTGAGGGGTGAGAATGAGAGAGAGAGAGGAGAAGGCTCAGCCTCTCTATACCTCTCAACTAATGGCATTTTGCATAAAGACCCCTCCACATTTACCCTCTCAACTTACTCTACCTGGGCAGATTTCGCACGGAGGGACCTGTCTCTCCCTGCCTGGGACCGGTCCCTTGGGACCTTCCCAAGTTTACGCTTTCAGGAACCAGTCCCTCAGGCCCAAGGACCGGTTGCATCGCGGGCTGCCGCAACCCTCAGTTTGAGGACTGATCTCTCCCTGCCAAGGACCGGTCCCCGAGAGCAAAATCTGACAGGTGCAGATTTTCGCATTTCTTGCTCTCATGGACTCAACTTCAAATCACTTTTTGTGTTTTGGACATCTTTAGCTTCTCCGAAGCCTACTCACTCGACAATTAGTCGATCCTGGACGAAGTCCAACTCTCGGATTTCGAGAATTCACTTCCTTACAGGCACTTAGTAGTTTTAATAATAAATGGTTCAGTTAGATGATCGTATTGATGTTTGAATATTCGTGAATTGGTTTTAGTGGATGATTTACTATGATGCATGAGATTGGAGTTTTCAGATCTGTGGTTTTTGGTTCTCGTATTTATGGATTTCCGCATCGTGGTTTTCTACCCCTCGAGGTAGTCGATTTTCAAAATAGAGTTTTCATATGGGAAACAGTTTTAAAATAGTTTTTGCATGGTTTTCGTGAATGTTTGAATTAGAGTTTTAAAAACAAAGCTTCCGGGTGGGGAGCTGTCACGCCCCGGGACCGGCGGAGGCCCTCCCGGTTGCGTGCCCAGACCCGCCATATGTCTACACATATAAGGCGTCTACAATAAAAGCGAAAGTAAAAGCAAGAAATAGAACAAATAGAATAATAACAACTAATGATATCAAAGCGAGTAAAGTTCTATCATCTAAACCAGAGTAAAAGAAATATAACTAGACAATGAAAGTAAAGTACAAAGTGATACAATGCTATCTCCTCAAAAGGAATACAAAGATCCAAAAGAAGGGTGGTCTCTATACATATACGGGTACAACTCACAACCTCTCACAAAATAAAATCACGAGAGGTAGACTACCTATCAAATCGCCCTCGAAGGAAGCTAGCTCGAAGCAACTCCCTTCCCTCGGTCCCTAGCCTCTCCCGGCGTGGAAGGCTCTGAAAGAAACATAAAACAGAGGGCGTGAGAACTATAATTTATAATTCCCAGTGGGCAATTACTGACCTCAGCTCAATACACCACTAGGCCCCAAAAGAAAAGGGTAAGTCAAGGAAAAGCAATAGTAATGAATAAAGTGCATTTATGAAAGCATAATTAAACATGCTAAGGTACTACATTGTGTCAAATATAATGTACACCTATTTCATTATGAACAAGTACGTCCTGACATGACCACAAGTAATAATCATTATTTGCTTTATGAAATTATGAAGATCATGCTTTATCATGGCAACAATGTATATATGAATGCGATAGGCAACATCTTCTAGCATGTTACATGCATGTATGTATATCCAAGTACCCAAAACTATGCTAGAAGCAAGTCCAAGTAATCCAACTACTAGTCTCTATCTAGTAGTGATTATAATAAACTCAACACCGTGTCGATTTTCATTTCCAATTAAGGACCTACCAAAGGTAGTCCAGCTTGTGCCGCCTAAGTGCCTGTGGTAGCCCAACATTCCTACTCTTGGAATGTGTCTGTCCCACTCGACCCCGTAGGCTTCTCAATACCGCACGAGCGAACATAGGTCGCGTAGGCTAACTCCGGAGTGCCGGCTTGTAGGGAGCGACCCTCACAAGCATGTGCGAATGAGCACAAATGGCAAGCAAGCATAGTCCAAGTCTCAAGTACCCAAACCTCATGTCTCTAACATGGTATCGTCACTAGCATCCCGAAGATCTAGTTAAGTCACAAAGCGAAGTTCCAAACACTCACTACGCCTAGTGCCCCTTGATGACACTTAGGCAATTTAATGTTCAACATAAACCAAATCCCGCAATGGCTCTAACCACTAGGTTCACACATAATCCGAGCTCAATGCCGCTTAATGACATTAGCTCACTAATTCACATGCATTCTAGTTCGATACCCCTATATGGCAATTTTGTCATCTTTCATGTCTCAAATAAACTTAGGTTTAAATGCATGAATCCAAGCTCATTTACACTATAGAAGCATGAAACCAAGTCTCATATAGAATGCTAAATGCAACCATAGATCTCCCAAGCAACTCTCTACTACATAGAGGTCCAAAATTTCATCATATGTAACATAGGCATTTTAAGCATTCTAAAATTCACAATAAATGCATATAACAAGAATATGCATGCTTTTTTAATTAACGATACTTAATTCATCACAAATGAGAATTTCTCATTGTGTGGCTAGGTAAAACCCACCGAACTGTCGCGTAGTGCCTCGTCTCGCCGAACGAAGTTGTCCACGAGTCTCAAATCACCCTAAAAGTATTGAGCGAAGAGATACACGGGCATTACGATCAACTATAAGATCAAACATTAACAATTATAGCAAAAGGGCTAAAACTCACCTAATGAGTAAAAATCCCTCTCCAAGGTTCAAATGGAGGCCAAATCTCATTCAAAGGAACCTAATACAAAGTTCTAATCCCATTAGATTGGTTCCAAAAGCCTCTAATCAAAAAGCCCCAAAAACAACCCTAAACTCTCATTCTAGGGTTTCATCTAGTATAAAGCTTCAAAACCAAAATCTAGAGGGAGAGAATAAGCTACCAACCTCTTAGAAGCTTCCAACAAGGTTCAAAGTCCTCAAGGTCCAAGAATCTCTCCTCCAACAAGCTCGAAGCCCAAGCTCTAATGGTGGAAATGCCTCCAATGACCAAAAAAGAGCAAAAGAGGGGTTTAATCTCTTAAAAATCCAACCAAAATCAAAGAAATGGAGGGGGAGGGTGTGAAGGCTCCCTTACCTCTCCTCTTGCTGGTCCCAAGCTCAGGAGAAGCCCCTAGGGCGTGGGGGGTTTAAATAAGAGGTCCACAATTGCAAAAACACCCCTGTAGTTCAAACTGCACGAAATCAGCCTCCTTGTACCGGTACACGGGCCCTTGTACCGGTACAAGCCCCACGAAAATCACAACCCGAGGCTCGGGTTGGCGGGGTAACCGGCCCTGTACCGGTACAAGCACCCTGTGCCGGTACAATCACCAGCCTTGTACCAGTACAGCCATCAACCTTGTACCGGTACAAGCTCTGCTGAAGGCTACCCGAGAGCTGACCAAAAATACGATTTTTCGGGTTTTTGTGCTAGGCTTTAAACCTCACTTCTGGGGATGCGAGCCATAGGTCGGAATACTGTCAACGACTGTAGCACACTGGACCTTTGCAAATTGCGAGGTTCGAGTGTTTGGATGTATTTCGAGCTTTTCCACACTTGGTGGAGAGTTGTAGAATGTTTTTCGACCTAAAAAAGTTCGGAAACTAGAATTCTGGACAAGTCCTTAGAGTTTTTACTCTCGGGGACCGGTCCCTGGAAGGAGAGACCGGTCCCCCAGTGAGCAGTGTTGCGGCAGCCTTGAGGCAACCGGTCCTTGGCAGGCGAGACCGGTCCCCGAGCGCGCCTTCGCAGAGAGAGACCGGTCACGCGCAGGGAGAGACCGGTTCCCGAACGTTGGTTTTTCGGGTTCGCAGCGAGAGACCGATCCCTGCTGGGGAGAGACCGGTCCCTCTGGGCGAAAACTGCCCAGACCGGGCTGTTGCAATATTGGAATTTTGAGGGACCTGGCTGGATTTTGTTACAATAGAGGGTCTATATAACCCCTCCACCCTCTCTTCTCCTCATTTCTCTTCTCTCAACTCTCTCCACACCCTTGGTAGAGGAGAAGAAGAAGAAGGAGAAGGAGAAGAAGGAAGGAAGAAGATGAAGATTGAGAGCTTTTGGGGGACTTGGAGCATCTTCCTCACCCTATCTTCTCCCTTGGTGCTTTGTGCTTGGACTTGGAGCTCGCAAGAGAGAAGATTTTCACCCATTGAGCTTGGATTGAAACTTCTTTGAGGTTGGTAGCCCTTTCTCTCCATCTAGACTTTGGATTTGAGATTTTCTTGTGTTGGAACCCTAGGATGAGGTTTTAGGGTTGATTTTTGGGGCTTTTTGATCTAGGGCTTTTGAGACTAGATTGATTGGATTAGAACCTTCCTTGAGCTTGGATTGGAAGGGTTCTAGCTCTCTTTTAGAGCTTTGGAAGAGATTTCTTCTCTTGAGGTGAGTTTTAGCCCTTTTGTTGGGTTGTTAAAGTTTGACCTTATAGATTGATCGTAATGCCCGTGTATCGCTTCGCTCAATACTTCTAGGGTATTTCGAGACTCGGGGACAACGTTGTTCGGCGAAACGGCGCACTACGCGACGGTTCGGTGGGTTTGACCTAGCCTACCTATGAGAAATTCTCATATATGGTTATATATGTTCCGTAAATTGGAAAAGCATGTGCAAATTATTCTACACGTATTATTACATTTACCGAAAGCTTAACAATGCCACATCAGATCACATGATGAAATTTCTAGGACCTCCTATATGTAGTAGCATAGTTGCTGGAGATCGTGGTTGCATTAGGACATTCGTTTATGAACTTGGTCTTTCATACTTCAATAAGTAAAATTACGGATCAACATAACAATTAAACTGGTTCACTTGAATGAAAAGATACAAGATGCCATTATAGAAGTCAGCTAACAGAATGCTAATGTCATCAAGCGCATTGAGCCTCGACCATTGAGCAGCGCTATAGATAGGACCATTGAGAAATGTGAACATGGCTAACCATTAAATGCCCTAAGTGATCAATAAAGGGCAATCTAGACCAGAATCGAACTGTCATTGTGACTAAAACTAGATTTCGAATGCTATGACCATAAACCATGTATAGAGACAAGAGTGGTTGGATACTGAAGCCATCGACTACGCTTGTTGCCATTTGTGCTCAATCTCGCAATAGCTTGATGAGGGCGCTCCCTACAAGCGTCACTGTGTTGTATCGAGTTAGCCTACGCAACTTATTTCGCGTAGCGGATTGGAGAAGCCTACGGGTCAGGGGCCAGAGTCACATTCCAAGAGTCCAGATGTTGGGCTACACAGGACTAGGCGCAAAGCGACTACCCTACGGTAAGCCCCCTAAGTGAAATACCATCGACAACGTCGATAGTTTTGTTATAATCACACTAAATAGAGAGTGCTAGTTTGTCGAGGCACACTGACGCTTGCAAATGCGAGTCGAGTGCTTTGTTGTATTTCGAGCATTTCCAACAACGTGTGGAAGGGTGGAAGGTATAACCGACCTAAAACGTTCGAAAACTGAATTCTGAACCACGTCCCTATACGAGTTTTTACTCTCGGACCGTCCCTGAATGAGAGAGCACGGTTCCCCACGTGAGCAGTATTAGAAGCACCCTGAGGCAACCGTCCCTGGCGCGGGCGAGAACACCAGGCCGACGAAGCGTCTCGCGTGAAACGCGTTCGGCGCAGAGCAGAGCACCGTTCCCGAACGCGGTTTTTCGGGTTCCGCAAGCGAGAGAGCCTGTCCCCGCTGGGGAGCAGACGGTCCCTCTCGAGGGCGAAAACTGCCACAGTCCGGCGCTGAGGTAGAATGGTTTTTGAGGCCGGTTTGACTTGGCTACACATCATGGCTATAGCCATTTCACACTCCCGTCCCTCCTCATTTTCACCACCCTACCATTCATAAGTAGGAGAAAGAAGCAAGAGACAAGAAGAAGCGAACAAATAAGAAGGAGGAGGCAGTTAGGGACGGAGCTCAAGCCTTTCTCTCGCTTCTCCAACCCACCTTGGGGCAACGGCTATGACGTCGCTGTAGAGCTTAGTGTGGACAACCATTCAACCTCACGACAGAACTTGAAGCTTGGATCTTGGAGCACCTAGAGTAAGGTGGAAGGTCCTCCGCTCTAATCTATTTGGAGCGTTTGCTTGTTTAACCCTAGATGAGATTAGGGTAATTTTGGGACATTTTCTGATCTAGGGCTTTTGGGCGAAATGAATTGGTTTGGAACCTTCCAGGGTTGATGGAAGGGTTCTAGCTCACTTATGGAGCTGGAGAGATTTCTACTCTTCGAGGTAATTGTGGCTCCTTCTTTGCTCCTAGGTATGTCTTGAATCTACCAAGGTTGCGTGATGCTCCTATCTCTTCACTGACTCACTTTAGGTATCTGAGGCTCGTGACAAACTCGATCGCGCAATCGAGAACCACTTACAGCCCACGGTTGCGCACGTGGGTAACTGACCTAAGCCACCCACAAATGAGAAAATCTCATACTATAGTGCTTAATCTAACGATGTTTAAACCTGAAAAAGCATGCACTTGCTGGTAACCCACACCTGCTGCTGAATTTAGAAGCTAAAGCCATAACCTTAATATTAATGAAACTCTAGGACTCTGTGTAGTAGAGAGTACTATTAGGCCCCACACTAGTGCTAGCTCAATATCAAGACGGTATCATGCCTCATAAGATACAATGATTCGATTCATGCATCGAAAACCGCTACCCCCATTTACTTGTGAAACAGAAAATATGAACAAGATGCCATTGTAGAAGGATCATGCTGACATTAACAGAACTAAGGTCATCAACCCCAAAGCCCGCACTCTGACCCGCCCGCGACGCCCCCCCCCGAGCTGAAACCTAGTGATAGGGCCATTGAGGGATTTGGAAACACCATGTTGAAACATTAAAATGCCTTAAGTGTCATTAACCACGGCCACGAGGCGTCAGCAAATGTGGAAACTTTACACTTGGACTTTGAACTATCTGTGCGGCGAGTGCGAGTGACGATACCAGTAAGACCATCAGGATTAGCGCATTTCGAGCAACTCCTCCGCATTTCGCTTGCTGGAGCATCTCTGCGCCACCTATACGCACATGCTTGTGAGGGTCGCTCCCTACAAGGCGCGACTGCGCGGAGTAGCCACGCGACTTATATTCGCGTCTCGTGCGAATGAGACACGCCCTGGGTGAGTGGCCGCACAGAACATCCAAGAGTCGGATCTTGGCACCACACGGCCACTTAGGCCGCACCACAGCCGGACACCTTGAGTCGAGCTATTGTCCCGATCGACCTACCCGCCCGTGTGAGACATGATAAACACCTACAGATAGATGTAGTATTAATTACCATTTATATGCTTTAACATAGATGCCTCGGGACATGAGCATACGTAGACAGGTAACACATGAATTTCCAATGAGAAACATATCGTGAAAAAGCCAGTGAAGACCCCTATAAACACCTCATTCCAGACATAAAGGGTGTAACCGTCTACCCACGCCCCCACACTTCCGGTGCGTTTCCTTATGATAAGTAGATGTACAACAGTTGAATCAATTTGCGTATGAGGAAAGAGATAGCATTGTACCTTATATCTTCTTTCCGCAGTGAATTCACATCCTGGCCTTTTATGCTATATATTCATATCGTCCTGCTTACCCGTATTTTGGCCGAGGGAGGCACAGGAGCTGAGGTCAGAATGCACTGCGGGGACTATAAATTATAGTCTCCACGCCCTTTTCTCCGATGTTTCAGGAGCCTTCCACACTCAGGGCGAGGCTAGCACCCCCGCGGAACGGAGTGCGATGAGCTAGCCCTTTTGACAACATCGCTAGTGGCTACCTCCGCTGTGTTTATTTTGGAGAGGGGTTGAGACGTTCTACCAGAGTAAGAGACCTACCGTTTTGATACTTTGAGACAGATATTGACTACTGTGATTTTAATTGTCTAGCGCTTTACTTGCTCGCTATCAAGTAGTGTCTATTTATTTCACCAGTCGTCATTATGTCCTAATTCATGCTTTTACTCTAACCGCTTTATGTAACGCCTTATATGTGTAGACATAATGCCGTCTGCGGCACGCACCGGGGCTACCGCTGGTCCCGGGCGGACATTGATACTACGGCCACTTGGCATCATAAGCTAGGTTGGACTTTAGGACACAATACATACATTAATAAAGGCAGAGCATGGTTAATTCATTCAGATACAAATGTGCAGATAATGGATAACCCTCATAACTCATTTAAGCAACACCATGACATTAATGATCTAAGTACAGACATGTCACTACCTCTTCATGAAGCAGGATAATATGCAAACATAATGTCCATGTGTAAATCGCAAGAAGCATTTAGCAATCATTAGCTTTCATCAGATCAATTACTCGGTTAAGCTATACGCTTGACTTACCTTTTATCTTCTGGCCTAGTTGCAAGCGCTGTGGTCAAGAAAAACCTCAACCACAATAATAAACTTATAGTTCTCGAGCGAAACCGTTGTATTTTTCTATTCAGACCTTCACGCCAGTGTCACCGACGCCGGGGACGCGATACAATTGGCCCGACCCGAGCACGTCAACCAAGACCCGCAACGCAGAGTTTCCCCTAGCCGCCCAAGCCCCTCACATCTCACCTTTCCTCATAGAAAAGCACTAGCGAAAACATACCACAACGGCTACACGAGTAACAATACCATAAGTGAAAGAAAGAACAAAACATCTAACACAAGATATGATTCATTTAGATCATATACCATGCATCCCATTTCCTTACCATTTAGAAATTCTTTGGGCATTTCATTACAATAAATCCACAGTTCCTTCTAACCTCACATTTATCTCAAAATGAGCTAACATTCTTACTTACATCACAATGCATCAGTACAAATATAAAAGGGTGTTTGCTAACAAAAAGTACCCAAACTTTGTCGCCATCTTACTAAGGCACTACGTGTACCGGGTCGGCTCCCGGCGTCGCTAATCGTCCCAGTCTGTGAAAAGTGGGTAAACTACAACAACCAGTGGCCCCAGTGGTTCGGCTCAAACACACCCAGACTCCACTGGATAAACTCAAGCAAAATAGAAAGCGATAAGCTAAAGATGGGAACCAATCTACACGACCGCTAAACGCCCCCGCCCACTGAAAAATAGCAGAATATCTCCACTTAAATAATGCAGATATCATTCTTTCAATTCTTACTTTCCTTTACGCTGCTTTGATCTTTATGCTTTGGCTCTATGTTCTTTTGTTCTTATAATACATTAAGGCTAACCCCCGGGGTTTCGACCACATAAACATTGCCTCACTCTAGTCCATCATCGCAGAACTCACACAGCACGAACGCGTACCTTCGGTCTACTCCAACCCGGCAATGCAGAAACTCCGAGCGCATCGCCGAGGGAGCGACCGCTCGGCACCCGGAACTCAACAGCAAGTATGATATTCCTTACTCCAAAGAATAAGTTCAACCCTCTGTGACTTTACACAGTCTAGTCGTTACATCACTGCTATGCAAATCAGCAATCACAATTCTACATTTCATACTCTGCTATCTACCATTCTTGTTCTTAACTTTTCTCCGTTCTTAGGCCCACATACTTTTAAACTACATATGTCATTATCATCATTCTTATCTTACATCACTTGGTTCTTACATCAACATCTAACTCTAGTGTCTCCTTTACTTTATATCCAAATGCCACCTCGACTCAAGTCAGCTTGTGCCACTCTGTTTCAAACACAATCACCCACGACAACACATAACTACTCCTGCATGCATACACTAGGGTTGTAAACTCAAAGTCATTAACCATCACAATATCAAGCGTAACCACACATCAAAAATCATCACTAATCTTTCATACAAAATTACCTAAAATGCATGCAACAATAAGACAATCGCTCAAAACATGTCAAGAGAATCAATGGTCGACACCCCACCACCTTGAGGTCACAAAATATAGTGCTCCATATTAAACGAACACCCCAAATCGAAAAAACTCACCCATGCGGCAAACGAACCCTATTAGCAAACAGTATGCACATAACTTTTCATACACTTCGAAATGCTATCCCGACGCGCACCAACACTCGAAAACCCGCCCAATTAGTTTTCGGAGGTCAATTGCAACTTAGAAACCCTCATGAGCAAAAGCCCAAATTGTGGCCTAATCAATACCATACAAAAACTAGGTTAGATCTCATGGGAAGCATAAACAAAAAAACACTTCACACACACCTCTAATTATCCATTAGAATGAAACCATTCTAGGCTTCTCCAACAACCCTAGTTTGGATTTCACGCATTAAGAGTGGTTGAACTCCTTGAGCTCAACCCTAGGTGAGCCTCTAAAGAAGCAAAAGAAAAGCTTCAAAAGACTAACAAGCTCATAAAAAACAAATCTAGGTAATCAACCCTATTTGGAATTAGCAGAGAAGGGGCAAGGCTACCTTTAAACTGTTGCGCCCTTCCAAGCAGAGAAGGAGAGGAGAGGTTCTTCATTCCTCTTCTCTTCTCATTTCTTCCTCCTTCGTGATTCCCCTTTCCTTGTCTCTTCATTCCCTCTCTGTCTCTAAACGAGAGAAGAGGATGCAAGAGGAATGAGAGGGTAGAAATGAGCAGAAACATCCTCATCTTAAGCCCAAACATAGCCTATGGTTGCAAAATGCAGCAAACCCCTCAACTTCTACTTTAACACTGGCCCGAACTGGCATCCGGCCAGCTCAGAGACGTCCTCGCCAGCAGGACCGTCCGAACGTACCACCATCCCTACTGGGCGAGTCTACCAGAGCTGCTGCGACGCGGATCAACCGTCATCTCCTTAGAGCCGCTCTGGGGACCGGTCCTCGGAGGGCAGAGACCGTCCCGAGAGCTTTCCTCCAACTTAGCCGTCTTTCGCTGTCTCATTCTGGCTCACGTTCGTGGCACGGGTCCTCCACCAGGGACCGCCCGAGACTGAAAACTGGCATTTCATAATTTGATTCCTTTAACCTCTCGAAAACTTACCACCAACTCCCTTTCAGAATCACTTTAACACCATCGACTTTCCGAAGTGTTCCGTCCTCGCACTGGCAAATTGACTAAAGTCGATATTACTTTCCGAATCTCGGTATCTACACGGAGAGTTAGGACGTGGGTAGAAGGGCGTCGCTTCGATTAGCCCTTCAGCGAGCGACGAGTAGGGCCACCTCTCCGATGTTTTATTTTGTGAGAGGTGAGAGTGACCTTGTTAAAGAGACCACCCTTCTTTTGATCTGATTACTTTGCAGATTATTTGTACACCTTATGGTTTTACATTCTCGTCTTGTAATTTCTTTACCGTTTATAGGAAGAAACTGTTCTCCATCTATATCATGATTTGTTACTATCATTGTCATTTTGCTTTTACTTCGATTATTTAGACCCTCTATATTCTATACATAATGGCGAGGCTGGCCACTCACCGAACGCGAGGGCGAATTAACAGAGCCCTAGGGTTAGTCTTACGGACCTAGGCAACCCTTAGGGCCGTTGAACTGATAGAAATAGGCTCGGAGAGACGAGTCTATTACTGTGAGGCGAAAGATCACTATGGTGTCTTGAAACCAAAACAGTAGAGTTTGATACGAGGTAGCCCCCCCTCGCGGGAGTAAGGGTTACGTTTGGCAGCCAGACAACGTAACACGGCGAGTAGATAGTCAAGACACTCGCTACTATTCGCATGATTTGGAGTTATCGTTTGTCAGCGGGATGCGATAGCGTTGGTATTAACTGGCGCTTTTAATGTTTGTAAGGACGATCCGTTACACGCTCCCAAAGTTGGCTGCCGGGGCGCATGATCGCACACCCCCGAGAGTAGAGACCCCGCACTGGTCCGGAGCTAGTGAGGTCCCGACTTGCAGGCCCAGTTCAGTTCTCAACTGAACTGTTGGCGCAGCAGACGCACGCGGAACGACAGGACTGAGGTGCCAGCGGGCGGAGGACGCGGAGACACATCTTGAGACCCTACCTCAACAGCGCGCAGCTTCCGACGGAACCCAGGCCCCCACAGCCGCAGCACCCGTGGTGAGCGTCGACCGAAGGGCGAGTCCCCCCGCCCCAGCTCACTGGCAAAACAAACCAGCGACACGCACATCGGAACGAGGTGCTGCAGCACTACCTGAAGGCACGTGACGTGGTGGCATTCTCCGGATTGCCCGAGGGCCGAGCGCGAATACGCATCATGAGCGCCTCAGTGATTTAGGAGTGCAAGCCGCGTCGATCGATGGCGAAACGTCGACACAGCGTGGATTTTGAGGAATGGTGATGCATAGGAGAAGCTTTTGAAGAAATACCGTGAGAGAGGCGCAGCTGGACCTCGCCACTCAGTCGGATGAGGCCTAGTCGGTGGGTGAATATCCAGGACACCCCAGCAGCCGACATGACAGGCTTCTATGACGAGGTTCAAGGAGCTCCTCTGCGCAATGCCGCACCTTCCCGCCAGCGACAATACGCCAAGATGGACGCACAGACTTCTGCGCAGCTAACCCAGGACGAGCGATCCAGCTGCGAGGTACAGATAGAGTTCTCTCGACTACTCCACGTCGTACCCTTTTTGTCCGGAGACGATAGGAAAACTCGCTTATTAGGCGTGATTGCGGCCCTTCCGAATCATTCGTGTGCAGTCCGCCCAACCCCAAACCACCGGGAGGTTGGGAACGTGCACTACTTGTGAAGCTGGAGCGCACAATCGCAGAGCGATCGCCAGGCCCAGACCAACTGGCAAGAAAAGAGACACCGCGACTGAGGTGCGAGTACAGACGCACTACGAGGCCGGCCGAGCCCCCACAGAGCCGCAGCCATATGCGAGACTCGTGCCAGCTAACTCACGAGGAGGACCGATCGTCGCAGGCTCCCCCGCGCGGTGATCGCAGGGCACGGCCTCATATCCGCGCAGTGTTCACGCAGCCGGGCAAGTGCTCTTGTGCTGCCATGAGCCACTCTCTAGTGTAACTGCCCCGACGAGTCTTGCAGCAGCTCGTCGGCACTCACCTGACGCCAGTCCGCAGTCAGGGGACATCTCGCGCATCACCAGGCGGTCGCCATCGGTCCAGCGGTAAACGGAGGGGGCTCACGACAGCTACCGCGGCGCATGGTCACGCAAACAAGAGCCGGCACCGAGAATGGGTCGCGCAGGGTACATTTTATCATGAGTATCCGAAGTTAGAGCTTCTGTTGATATCGCGGTCAACCTCCGCATTCATTCATAAGACCGGCCCCTGTTTGCCGAGTTGCTATGGCAATCCCACTTGTAATCACTTGTTTGCATCGGCACGATGTGTACCGAATCACTCTCTTGACATTCGAGAAGTTTGCCCCAGGCCCTGCTGGAGGATTGGAGATAGATCATACGCCGGACTTGCTAGCATTTGCACAAATCTCGGCGAGTCGATGTGTGGGGCATGGATTGCTGACCGTAGTTTTCGAAAGTAAGTACTTTGGCCACCATCGATGTAAAATCGAACGGGACATAGAGAGCCCGGGGCAAGGGCGAGGCTTGTGTACCGAGGATCGCAAGAGTCGCTTCGATACGAATTAGCTCCCTCGAGCAGCACTTGAATTAGTAGAGGTTGCGTAAACCTATTGGCTACGGATTAGGGTAGTAGACGACGCCACTTAATGAGGATATCCCGTAGGCGGAGTTTGAGATGTGTTCCAGCGACGCCCAGCATGCCCCTGATAGGAGATTGAGTTTGTGGTCAGTCTCGTCCCGGGACTAACCCGAAATCTCTAAGCGCACCCTATAGATCGGCACCTGCAGAATGGAAGAAACTGAAGCACAGTGCAGATTTTTGGAGAAAGTTTTGTGCGACCGATGTCGTACCTTGGGAGAGCACCGGCCTGTGTCTAAAGAAAATGATGGATCACTTCGCTGGCTGGATATCGTAAATTAACCAAAGTCACATTCAAGAAACAAAAACCACTTACGCGAGAATATGATCATATGATCAGACCTCACAGGATCTTGTGTATATTCCTAAGATCGACACAGCGCAGATACTCACTCCAGACTTGAAGATCAAAGCCAAGATGCGAAGAAGCTTAAGAACGCGGTAATGGAACATAAATAGTTACCTTTATCCGTGGCTTACTATGCCCCAGCATCTTTAGATTTATGAACCGTGTACAGCCTTACTTAGAGCCGTGTCGTGGGTCAGCTGACACATCATTAGTATGCCCAGAGTGATCCGGAACACAGAACACATGAACTTTACTTCAGGCTCGAAGAGAACTCTACGCCAATGAAACAAAGTGTGAAATTTGGCTAGAGAGGTGGCGTTATGGCCAATTGATTCCGAGGATCAGACATCCCCGTGGACCCGCGAGCAAAATGAGCACAAGGATGGCCAAGCCGACGATTGCCACGGAGAATCGGGGATTCTGTTGCCGCTATAGCGACGTTCCTTGAGGATTGCAAAGTGCTACTCCCTCAAGAGGCTCATTATAAAGAAACGAAGTTTATTGGAAGATCGTGAAAGAGCTTCCAATAAAAGTTGAATGCAATATGACGAACTGACCCAATCCTTACCTTTGCGAAGACTGCTCGAGCACGGGTATGTGATTTATAGTGATGCATCCTTAATGAATGGCCGTTCTGATGCCACGGACGAAATGAGCGTACATCTGCGCCAATTAAAGGACAAAAGGAACCCCCTACCCATGACTGGAGTTGGCCTGGCCGTAGTCTTTCATTGAAGCATGGTGCCATTACCTCGAGGCCGACCGATGCCATATACAGTATCACAAAAGCTTAAAAGAATCATTCACTCAGAGGAGTAACTGAGGCAAGCGCGAGATGTTGAGCTACAAAGATTAGATTGACGATACTTTACCACCCGACAAACCTAACGTGAGTGGCAGAGCGCTAATAGCAATCGACTAAGCACTAGCGCGATGGCGGATTCACAAACGCGTTGATCGAGGCAGATAAGCGTGGCAGTTGGAGCTCGGTGCTCCTGATACACCTTTGCGACGAGAACTGGTCGGCAACTACACTTGGAAAGGATTAAAGCAAAGCATAGCTCGACTCCGGAGCATTGCAAAAGATTCGCAGCTAAGATGGTGAGGTGCAACACCGGACTTCACTTTAAGAAGATGTGATGCGTTTTCGGCGGCACCGACTTGGTACCCGCGACTTGGGCACAAAAGAGGATATTCTTCAAGAAGACAGCCGAGCAAAACGTAATTATAACAATCCGGGAGCACCAAAGTACATCCCCAGGATTTGAAGTACTTACTGTAGCCCGATAAAAAGGATGTTGTGAGTGTTGTGCTAATTGACTGGCCAACAGTAAGCCGAGCCACCGAGTTCTGCGGAAAATTGCAGAGTCCTACACCGAGTAGTGTGAAATGGAAAAGATCACAATGGACGCAGTGAGGATGCCGCACAGGCTAGCATACGCTAATTTGGGCTTGTGTGTTTGACGAAATCGCACATTTCCATACTGTCAACACTAACTGTGATAAACTCGCACAGATAATTGATAGAATTTCATTGCACGGGTACCCTACCTCTATACTCCGATCGGGAACCCCCGTTTTATCCCAACTTTATACTACAGGACGCTTTGGGTACGCGCTTGGATTTCAGCACTGCTTTCCACCCCCAGAGTGACGGGCAGTCAGAGCGTACTATTCAGACTCTCGAGGACATGCTTCGAGCTTGTGTGATTGACTTTCAGGGAGGATGGTCGCAGCATCTACCGATGGCAGAGTTTGCTTATAACAATAGTTATCAAGCAAGCATCAAGATGGCACCGTTCGAGGCACTCTATGGACGGAAGTGTAGATCGCCACTTCATTGGAGTGAAGTTGGTGAGATATTGGCATGTACGAGCGCGGGGTATTCGAGATTTAGTCTCGAGGTTATCGAGTTGGTAGGCTCGAGGGTTGATTTGTGTTTATTACATCGTGTTCTTGTGCTGCAGGTTATGGCATGTAGTCATTTTGGTGTTAGGAGTGGGGGCAGTGAGTAGTCTATCTCTGAGCAGTGAGGTGTCGACAGGCTGCTATTGCTACTGTTATCGCCCCACCTCCAACACGGGACAAGGAGACCTTTGCTGGTCAATCCGCAGGCACAAGGTGCACTCTTTTGAGTTATGTCGGATGGTTTTGCTGGTGGGATTGCCTGGGCGGATGTTTTGACCTTTTGTGGGTTCCTTGTCAGTACGGTGTGTGTCGGATCTAGCTATTGTGTAGTCGTGATGCTAGGTCTCTGTTCGTGCATTCTAGTGCATCATAAAGTTATTGATTTGCTTAGTTTTGTGTCACATCTCAAACTTTTTGTTGGAGATGGATCTGTGGGTATTTGACCTTTCTTTCGATAAGTACGTTGGCTGCAGACAACGTATTGTTAAAAGTTAGAATAAGATACCCTACCCCTTTGGGGAATATCTGGATTGGGTTCGTATTTCTTTTCTCTTGCATGAGAGGTGTCAGTCTTCTTTGATCATCTAGCGAGCCTAGTGTTTGGCTCAAGGATTGCAGCTTATGATCTGTACAAGGTATACGTTTTGGTTTATCGTGAATATCTTGGATTGGATTGGTTTGCTGTTCAGTTACTTGGTGATAGGTACGTCGGAGTCTCGTTGAGACTGGCATTTAGTGTTGCTAGAAACATCGATCGCTAGGGTCCCTTGGGGACGGCAGCGACAGGGTCTCATAGAGACAGATGTTGAGCATCACTAGTGGTTTTGATCGCATGTTGCGAGTGGCAACTCTGTTCACCTAGTGACCGACATGCATTGGTTTTATGTTTGAGTGTTGAGCATGCAAAATTGTTGGCTCAACTGGTACTGGCAGCCTTAGACCTTGTTGGTCTAGGCAAATGGTTAGGTCATGGACCTAAGAGAGTCGGGTGCTATCGATGGGTTCCGATAGTTAAGTTTCGGGTTCGTCTAGTTATAGTTCGAATCATTGGGAGGTTGTAGCTTCCGAGGTGAGTGTTGGTACTCTAGCATGCATAGGATCTGTAACACACTAGAGCTTTACAAATTGCAAGGTTCGAGTGTTTGATTTGTGTTCTGAGTTTTTTCACAGTTTCTGGAGGGTCGTAGATTGTGTTCCGACCCATGGCTCGTATCCCGAGAATTGAGGTTTTAAACTTGGCACCAAAATCCAGAAGATCGGATTAAGTGGTCTACTCTCGGGTTGCCTCTGTAGGATTGTGTACCGATACAACCTTGATGGTTGTACCGGAACACATTTTGTACCGGTAAAGCCCTTATGGTTGTACCGGTACAGATGTAGATTATGGCCAACCCGAGCCTTGGGTTTGCGCATTCGTGGGTTCTGTATCGGTACACTTTCCCGTGTACCGGTACACTTTGGCAGACTGCAATTTTGACAGCTTTGAGGGGTGTAATTGCTTTTGTAGCAACTCTATATCAACCCCCCACACGCCCTAGGGCCTTTCTTGAGCTGAGGACTCAAGAGTTTGAGGTAGGGGACCTCCTCTCTTCCCCTCTTTGGATTAGATCTCCTTTTTGCTTGGATTTTTGTGGATTAACACCTCTTTTTGCTTCTTGGTGCCAATTCCACCATGGAAGGAGCTTGGAGCTTGGTGTTCGGAGCTTGATTGAAGGGAGATCTTCAACCTAGTTGGCTTTGAGCCTTGATTGAAGTTTCTAAGAGGTAAGTAACAAGTTTCTTTCCTCTAGATTTCAAGTTTTAATTGTTGATTTGAGATGAAACCCTAGAATGGAAACTTAGAGTTGATTTTGGGCATTTTGGACTTAGGGCTTTTGGAGTTTGATTCTTTGGATTAGAACCTTTCTCTAGGTTGGGTTGGAAGGGTTCTAACTCCCTTTTGAAGATCGATAGAGTTTATCACCTTTTTAGGTGAGTTTTTGCCCCTTTGCTTGAATTGCTTAATGATTGATCATAGGGTTGTTCGTAACGTATGAGTATCTCTTCTCTTGTGACCTTTAGGGTACTAGGAGAATTGTGGACAACTCCGTTCGACGAAACGAAGGAGTTTTAGCGAAGCTTTGGTGGGTTTGACCTCGCTACAAATGAGAAAATCTCATTTTTGTGGAATTAAGTATCGTAAAATGAAAAATCACGCATTTTCATGATAGATGCATTATTTGTGAATTTTAGAATGCTTGAAATGATTATGTTATATACAATGCATTTTCGGACCTCTATGTAGTGGAGAGCTTGCATGTGAGACTTATGCATCGGTTTAGCATTCTAATTCGGACTTAGAATCATGCTTCATATAGTAGACATGACAAATGTAATATGCCTTGAACATAAATCTCATTTGGATATAGGAGAATACATTAGATCATAAAGTGGCTTTGGACTTGTATATCATATAAATTAGTGAGCTAATGTCATAAAGCGACATTGAGCTTGGGTTATATATGAACCTAGTAAATAATGCCATAAAGAGGCATGGGAATTGGAACATACTTGGATATAGCAATGTTATAGTGTCATAAAGCGGCACTAAACTTAGTGAATGTTGGAACTTCACCTTGTGACATAGAACTAGACCGTTGGGTTACTAGTGGCTATTACCATATTAGAGACATGATGGTTGGATACTTGAGACGATGACTATGCTTGCTTGCCATTTGTGCTTATTCGCACATACTTGAGAGGGTCGCTCCCTACAAGCCGGCAGTCCGGAGTTGGCCTATGCGACTTATGTTCGCTCGTGCGGTATCGAGAAACCTACGGGGTCGGGAGGGATAGACTCATTTCTAGAGTGAGAATGTTGAAGCTACCACCGGCACTTAGGTGGCACAAGCTGGACTACACTTGTGTAGGTCCTAAGATAAGATTGAACAATGACATCAATCCATAATGATAATCATACTAGATAGGGTGTAGTAGTTGGATTAGCTTGACACGCTTAATTCATAGCTTTGGACATTTAAGACATGTAGTATACTTAGTTGTTAAGGATTTTATAGGTTGGCGAATTTCGTAAAGTTGGTTGGAGTCTTGAAGAGTGGATTCGCAGAAGTTTTGAAGAAAGATTCAAATTGAGACTAAACACTCATTCGGAAAGCTCGCGACACCTAAGATATGAAGAAAAGTCATTTGTGGTGAAGATAACCGTATTAGAATAAGTTCAGAAGGCTTAGTATGGTTTAGACGGACTTTACTGGAACTTTTCTGTGTTCTGGGACCGGGTCTCGAGAGTTCAAGGACCGGTTCCCCTAAGGTCCTCACTGCGTGAACCTTGATGGCAACCGGTCCTCTGTGATGAGAGACCGGTTCCGAACGCTGGTATTTCTGTGCGGAGCAGGGGACCGCGGTTCAAGCTTGAGAGGACCGATCCCGAACGTTGTGATTTAGTCACAGCAGCGAGGGGACCGGTTCCTCACTTGAGAGACCGTCTCTCACACGACCGGGTTCCTCGAGAAGACCGGTCTTGAGGACGACACAGGTTTTTGAAAAAAGGACTTTTTGCAATCCTAGTCGGTGGTTACTTCTACAGTCTTCTAAACATATAAATAAGCTATGTGTGGTCATCTAAAAGTTTAAAGGTTTGCATATATTTTGATTCTAAACCCTAGAAAACTTATTTTTCTCCGTTCAAATGCATAATTCACATAATGATTTCTAACAATCAACAATCGGCTGATTCTTCCGTTTTTACTCGATAACCTCTTACGAGAATCCAAGTAATGTTTGATTTAAAGGTGGAACCCTCAAGCTTAGGTAATCACAAGGTTAAATCATCACAAATCTATCGATTCTACACAGCTGCCGAAGGGAGTTCGAACGCGTGGACTCCTGAAGCGAAGTATTGGCCCGGTGACGCTTCGAGGAATTGAGGCGTGACGCTGCTGCGAGGAGTTGCGGCAAGAGTCGATTCGAGGATTCGCTATCGATTCGAGGACGCGCGAAGATCGTCACTCTACGGGAAACTCGGTAAATTGAGTCGTGTGTTTTTGGTCAAGATCACTTGTACTCATGTTTATCCTTAGTGGATTTTCTTGCGTGATTGGTCACCGTGGGTTTTCACTCCGATTTGGAGTTTTCCCACGTAAATTTGTGTGCTGTTTTCTTTTTTCGGCTATTTTGTATTTATTCTGCATCGGATTTTGAGTTGCCGTTGTTACACCTATTCACTCCCCTCTCAGGTGTTCACTTACCTTTTTGAATCCTCGGATCGCATATCTTACAATAGGTATCAGGAGCGGTGATAGGTGTAATACATCGGCTGAGCGGTACACTCAAATGACCCCGGCTCTTCGAATGGTCACTAACTATGCTTATTGGAAAGTCTCGTATGGGGCGTTTCTTATTGCTATCGACGAGCGGGTTTGGCACAGCCATTGAATTCGGATGGAAAAACCCTACCAAGTTGTCGAGAATTTTACCGTGCCGAAACCTAGGAATAAATTGACCGAAAGAGGAAACATGAAACTATCTCGTTCAGGGGAAAGGTATCAATGCTTATTTAATGCTTTAAACCAAACTGAATATTTCTCGTCTCGGCTAGTGCGAAATCTGCCGAAAAGAGATTTGGGACACTTTGCGAGTTACACACAGAGGGTACAGCTGGTTACAGATTCAAAAATGTGAGTCAAATGACTACCATAGTAGATTTGATGTCCATTTGTATGAGAACATTGATCTCCCTTTACCGAGTAACATACTCGTCTGCAAGACATTGTAAACGACGTGTAGCTAACTTGGGCGAGAAAATTCCCGATTCAAAATTTATTCGAAAAAATTTGAGAACCCTTCCGACAGATCCGTCCTTAGTTGCAGCTATTTAAACGGTCAGAACATCCTGATGAAACTCAAGGTAAAAGATTAGTAGGTCTCTTCAAACTTACTGAAATGACTTTTCCTTCTAATTCGTCTATCTTCCAAGTCTTTTTCTTAAAGCCTCAGGGATGGTCTAAATCAAAAAAGGAGATGTCACTGTCAACTTCATCAGATCAAGTCGAAGCCAAGAAGCCTGGAGGACTTTGAAAAGCAACTACCACTTCTCAACAAAAGAAGTTTCGTCCGGAACTTTAGAAGAAGTTTCCTCCAAGGTCCTACTCATTTCCAAGACAAACAAATCTAAAAGGGGTTCGTCTTCTCTTCCTCTCATAAATACAGAAAATCTGAGAACTCGCAAAAGACTCCACAATAAGAGAAGAAAAGAGGTCGGTAAGTCAAATCAATGCTACAGACATGTAGAGGCTTTGCATATATCGCATATCTGGACTGTCCCAAATAAAAAGGTCGTTGAAGAAGGAAAGCGATGCAAGCTATACTTGGACGAGCTCCTCAACTGGACGATTCCACTTCGAGTGAGAGGGATGTAAATGCCAACTGGCACCATAATTGCACAGGACTTCAACTCTTATACGTGTGTACGATCTGCTGACTCGTCTCCAGTAAACATCTAATACAAGAGAAGTCATTCTTCGGAGAACTCATAAGATGAAGACGACAGAAGATGACATGGTCGGCAGCATAATCAACGCAATTGGTGTGGATTCAAAGAATGATGCTAACATAACAAGAACCTGCGGCGTAGCCTACATGAGTTGGAACAAGAAAATTCAAAAATTGTCTCTCTAACAAAGCGATTAAAGCAAGGAGGAGCAGATGGCTTGACGGAGAAGCCCATAATTTCCTTGATCGAGAATGTACATTGCTTGGAAAAGGAAAAAGAAGACACAAGTGAGAAATATCACTTTTCTCACAAGCAATACTCAGAAGTAGAGAAGCAAATATAGGATCTTACCACAAGACGATGTATTCAACTAAAGTCAGATTTGAAACCCAATTTTCGTCTGGCATCAAGTAAAACTCGACAAGGTGTTTTGGACTTGGTCAAACACAGACAAACTGGACTTGGGTACGAACGGACCTATTTGACCCAAGCAACTAAATAGAAAGATGGCGGATTCCAGTCAACTGCTCGTTCCTTAAGCTACTGATGGTAAGTCGTCCCTCTAACAAAATAATCTGACTCAACAAAGCTTGTGCATATTTGGGTGCTTTAGGACATACTAAAGAAGTTCTGCAAACAAAAGGCGAACGAGAGCTCATTCAACACCTTGAACTCAAACCATCATTCACGAAGAATGATCTTATAAAAATAACAAGAGGAATCGAACTTGGGACTCCAAAGCAAGGTTGATTATAAGAAAAAACATCACATGGACAACCAAAGCTCCGGTCAAGGCAAAACACCGGCATGGAAAATCAAAGAAGAGGGCATATGATAAGAAGAATTACAATTCAATCGTTGGACAACCACGACCAACAAAAACCAGCGACCTCGACCACAGCCCAAAACACGTAAGTTGGGTGCGCAAAGGTGAAGCTCTTTCCATGCCTATATATTCACACTCGCTTCATGCTTACGATAAACTTCCCCGAGTGGTATCTGGATAGGTTGTTCCCGATCATAATGACGGAGATATGGTTTTACCGCCCCGGTCTGTAACTTATAGCCGAAGATTCGGAAAAACTGAAGTTAGTCGAACTTTCAGTCACAATTGACAAAGTGCGGAGATATGGTTGCACTCGCGAAGTCGAAAGGTGTGTAAAAGTGATCAAAAAGTGAGTTGCGGGGAGGTTATTCGAGGGAGCTAGAGAATCATTTCTAGCAAAACTGCTGTTTTTGAGCTCTCGGGGACCGGTCCGCTGGTGGGAGACGGTCCGCGAAGGCGCGTGGCAGAATGAGGATCAGCGCGCGGAAAAATCGGCGTAAGTCCTCGGAAGGACAGCTCTCGGGCACCGGTCTCTGTCTGAGAGACACGGTTCACCCAGAACCGGTCCCTAGAGAGACCGGGATTGCATCGCGGCAGACGCTCTAGCGGCGCTGGGAGAGCTCTCGGGGACCGTCCCTGCGTCGGGAAGACGCGGTCCCTGCCTGCGAAAAACTGCACCAGTCCAGAGCAGTCGATTAGATGCAAAGTTGAGGGGGTTTATTGGCCATTTTTGCAAACATTGAGCCTCGTGTTAGGGGGCTGAGGGGTTTTTCCTCTCATTCCACTCCCTCTCACACCCTCTCTCTCTTTCTCTTCTAGAAAGACAAAGAAGGAGAAGAAAGAAAGGAAGAAAGGAGGAAAAGAAGGAGAAGAGGTGAAAAAGGAAAAAAGAAGCTTTTGGAGCAAAGAGGCTTATCGCTTCCTTCCTCTCTAGTGGCAAGAAAAGGAGCTTACAAGCTAAGCTTTCGAACCCCCTAATGTAGTAAAACCCTTAGAAATGGGTTTGAATGATCTAGAAATCGGGTTTTTAGTGAACATGAGTTTAAGAGTTTTGAAGCTTTATATTGCTTCATTTAGAGAGTCAAAACCTTGGTTTGATTAGAGGTCGAGCTTGGGCCACACTCTAATGGTGAAATCCAACTAGGGTTTTGGAAAGGCCTAATGAATGGTTCTAATGGATATATTTAGAGTGTAGTGAAGTACTTTCTGTTCCCAATGTAGATCGAACGCTTAGGTATTGATATGTGTATTGGAGCCCTCAGGGCACCAATTGGGGCTTTTGCTCATTGGAGGGTTTCTAAGTGCAATTGACCCTCTCCACCAAAAACCTAACTTGGTATTTTCCGACGCGTTGTGCGCTTCGGATTAACGTTACGAAGAAGTCAAGTTAAGTTATGGGCAAAATGGCCTGATAAGGTTCGTTGCCCGCATAAAGGAAGAAGGCATTAAAAATCCCAAAGGAAAATCATCGGAGAACCTTTGGAAGCTACGAGGTGTGGTGCTTCTCAATCATTGAAATTCTCGTCTATGGCTAATGTTTATTCAATTTGAGATATATACTATATATTGTGTGATGCATATTAGGTAATAAAGTATATGATAAGAATGTGGAATCCAGATAGCAGATTAGTGAGCTACAACTTACTTATAAAGATAGGTCTGGAGAACCTAATACTGTCCAAAACACTAGATGTACTGCATTAAGAAAAGGTGAGCAACCCAAAAGGTGGCAAAAGAAGAGTGACACTATGACATAGATGAGTGGCAATTTGAACATGTAAAGTAAAGAGACACGTAGAGTTAGTGTGAATGTCAAAGAAACAATGTAATGTAAAGCATATGCTGAACATGGATAATGCTTAAACGTTAACCGCAATGTGGCGAAGTAAAGAACGTGAAATGCTAGAGGTAGAAAAAGTAAAGAACGTGTAGAAGAAATATAAGTTTGCTGAGAGTTAGCAAAAGTGCAGAAGGGACGAATGTAAAGGAACTGTAAGTGCATGAGGTTGTGGGAACATCAAGAAGTGTGTAAAGAAACACTTAGGAGCTAAGTGTAAAGTTCAAGATTGGAAACTTATAAATTCTTTGACGTTAAGGATAATGATCGTACCTTGCTAATTGAAGTTCCTGCCAGAGGGCGGTCGTCCTCCTCGGCGGATGCGCTCCGGGGAGTTATGCCATCCGGCGTTGGAGTAGACCCGTAAGGACGGTCCATAGCTGGTGGAGTTCCTGCGGATGATGCTTAACGTAGAGCAAAGTTAATGTGGCGAAACCCCGGTTAGCCTTTAATGAATAAAGAGACAGAACAAGGAATAAAGCAACAAAAGAAGTAAGTGGAAAAGAACTAACAGAACATCGCATAATCTGCATTCTTGATTACATGTGACGTATTCCTTGCTTCTTGTTCAGGGCGTATGTAGCATCATGTCTTATAGATTGGTTTACCCATATTTTCGCTGTATTCTTCTATTATGCTGATTTAGTCCTAGTAGGAAAGTCAAGGTGATGTTGAGGGGCGAACCCACTAGGGAACTTCGTTGTAGTCTCACCCCAGTCTATTTCCACAGGCCGGACGAGCGAAGCCGCCGACGCCAGCGAGCTACGAGGTAAAGGTATTCGGCGCCTTAGCAGGAGGCCAACGAGTGTTTGGGTTTGCATTTTGTAGTAAAGTACCTTATGATCTCTTTTGGTATTTTGATGATGTTAGCAAAGAAACGAAAAGAATGTAAAGTTATTTGAGGTAAATGGTTGTATAAGAATCATCTTCTC
>NW_017890707.1:9666-38756 GCF_001540865.1 Ananas comosus | reverse complement strand
ACCAAGCAGAAAAGGCTGATTTCGCCCAATCAATGCACTTTCTCACTTTTAGCCATCCAATCACTCTCAAACTTGTCCAAAAACTTGTCTAAGTCCTTTAGAACAAGTAGGATAGTTCCACAACTCATTCCACACACTCGGACTCCGCAATTTGCTAGAGTCAGTGTATTACAATGGTAGAAGTGAGTGAAGCAAGATAGGCCTTCGGACCTTCCACCGATACTGTGGGAAGCGTTCAAGAGGGCGATATTCGCCAACTACTTCCCCGATACTCAGAAGCGAAAGCTGCAAGAGAAGTTCCGCAAGTTAAGACAGGGGGACCGCACTGTGGCGGACTATAAGCAAGAGTTTTCCCACATCATTGACTGTGTCCCGGATGTGGTGAAAGATTATAGGGACAGGGCCGATTGGTTCTTGAGGGGACTTTGACCGGGAATCTACAAAGTCGTACGGATATTCAAGCTCACAACCTTTGCAGAGGTATTCAATCGGGCGCTGTAAGCAGAGCACGGAGATACCCATGTGCGCGAGAAGCGTGTGCTCTTGTCCGAGTCTAAGGATAAAGGCAAGAAACATCAAGACGGCGGTTCGGGGGGATAGACGAGTTCTAAGAAGCCCCCGAAGTATCCGTGGACACAGTACAAGGGCCTTGGAGCGCGGCGGTGTGCCATTTGCGGCGGAGACCACCAACCGTCGCGTTGTGATCAGCGCCAAAGCAAGTGCTTCAAGTGCGGGCAACCGGGGCACTTCATACGTGATTGCCCGGGAGGTAGAGCCTCGCCTGCCCCGTCCATTACATCAGCGCCGGTGATCCCAGCTCATCATGGAGGAGCTCCACCGGTGGCGGCGTCAGCAGGACGTGCCATGGCCCTGTATCAGCCCGAGATGACGCGATCGGCACTGAGCTGGCGGGTATTCGCCGCTCAAGTTCAAGCTGAGGTGCCTGCTGAGCCAGAGGAGCATCACCTTGTGGCAAGTATGATTTTAATTAATGAAGTTCGCTCCAGGGCTATGTTTGATGCAGGTGCCACGCACTCATTTATTAGTAGGTCATTTGCACGCATGCATGACATAGACATTCAGGCGAGCGATGGTATGTGGCGAGTAGAGGGCCCTGGGCCGGCACTTCATATCTACACTGAGTGCCCAGCGTGTCCACTGCAAATAGGCGATTGGATAATGCCAATCCGTACGTTGGTACTCAAGAAGTTGAAGGAGTTCGACGTGATATTGGGCATGGACTGGCTCTCGAAATATTATGTGACGGTTGATTGTAAAAGCAAGGTGCTCACATTTTGTGAGCTGGGACACAAAGAGTTTACATATAAAGCTTGTCAGTGCTCATGCTTCGCCGCAACGGTGTCAGCGACGAGGGCAAGGAAGTTGGTTGTCACGCCCCGGGACCCAGCGGAAGCCCGCCCGGCGCGTGCCCAGACCCGCCATATGTCTACAACATATAAGGCGTCTAAAAACAACAATAATAAAGCCATAATAATAGACATCTAGGTGTATCAGAGCGTAATAAATGTCTAAATGCTACAACAAGAAATAAGGATGAAACTGTAAATTCGCTAAATAAGACATAAAGTAAATACAATAGGAAATCCCAAATACAAGTGCTATAGGTAGGTACATAGGTGGTCTCTATACACGGATACAAAAATCTCACCTCCTCAAGACAAAAAAAAAACAAAAAAAAGCGTAACGACCTAGGCTAAGTATCGCTCCTCGCTAGCTACTAAGCGATCCCCTTCCGCGAATCCTGCCTCCCCGGTGCCAAGCTTCTGAAAGTAAACCATAAAACAGGGCGTGAGAACCATTAGAATAGTTCCCATGGGCAATTACTATTTACTGACTTCAGTGAAATTGCACCACAAGGCCGAATAAGCTACAAAAAAAAGATGTCAGTGACATAAAAGTAAAAAGCGAGAAGTTAGTAGAAATGTAACCTACAATACGACATGATAAATCTCTACTAGCATAGAATAGCATAATATGAAAGCCAACTATGCATTAAGTAATGTCTCCAGAACTATCATGATGTTCACCATGTGAGATAGTAAATTCCGTTGTTTACCTAATTCTAATCATGTCCAAGTAGTATACTATAATCCATCTATCCACATGTCATAATGATTACACAAGTCAAATCTGAAGGAGACCATTCCACCCGAAGCTGTCTAATGGCCCTGAAGACCCCACCCGTAGGCTTCTGCCGTACCCGCCGTTCGAGTCTAATGCCCCGTGGTAGTCAATAATCCTCCACCACTGGCGAATGAGCCTGTTCCATCTGGCAATATCCACTTCGGCGCCCAAGCAATTCCCCGCACGGCGATATGATCGGCGATGGCCATTCTCGCGGGATGTCCGGCTTGTAGGGGCGACCCTCACAACATGTGCGAATAAGCACATAGTGGCAATAGTCCAACCAGATCTGTCACGAAGTACCCAAGTCCTCATTCTAATAACATGGAACGTGTCAGTATCTTGTCAAAGCCTACCCCTATGTCCATCCATGTCCTCCTAACATGGAATATAGCAGATATGTATGGACTAAATATGTTCTTATGTTGCAGTTTCATGGTTTACTAGTTTCAAGGCGCCTTTTAATGACACTAGCCTGTTTCTATAATGTCAAAACATGGTAACTATGTTCCAGAGTAGCCTATTCCAAGTCATAATTCCTCGTAAGAATGTACTTTTTCACTTATTGCAAAATAAACACTTTTTTTCGCTATGCAATGCATTCTACTCATATAGCTCTACTATATAGTTAATTTTCACATAATAACACAGCACTGCATTTTAAGTGCTGCTAAAATTCAATATTAAATTTTCATTTAGCATAGAAATGAACTTAAAAAATAATTTTCCAACAAGTAAAAGACATAAGGGGCCAATTTCGCCCCATTTCCAGGGGGGGGGGGGGGGGGGGGGGGGGGGGGGACGAAAGCCAAACCCACCTGATGAAACCGAAAACTCCTCGTGCGCTCCAACAGGATCCCCTAGTCTCCTAAGTTATACTAGAGGTATACGAAACATGTGTCAAAACAAAGCTACGAACAACTAAGCTCAAAACATTAAGCTTCTCTAGCTTAAGGTTGGAGAAAACTACCGAAAGCTAACGAATTCTCTCGAATCTCCGAAAAGGGAGTTAGATTCCTCAAAATCAACTAAATCAAAGTTCTAAACCAATCAATTTGGTTCTATGAACTACTAAAATTCAAAAAATCCCCCATTTTTAGCCCTAAAACTCAAAATTCTAGGTTTTGGATCCAGTAACATCCAAAAAAATCCGAATCTACGAGAGAGAAAAAAGCTCAAACCTCTAAAACTCCAAAACCAAGCCTCCAAAGTCTCTAGGTTGAGGTTGAATCCTCAAACAAGTCCACAAGATCTGCACACTTCTCCAATGGTGAATACCCACAAAATAGCAAGAAGAGAAGAGAAAAGAAGATACAAAAACTTAGCAAACCTAACGAAAATGGAGAAGAAAACCATAGGGGAGGAGTCTCGACCCTTTCTCCCATGGTCTAGGGCCAAGGAGCTCACAAAGGGGCTGGGGGTGTCATATATAGGTGTTTCAACAACTGTGCAAAAACACCCCTCCACGAAAACAGCCCGCTCTGCACTGTGTACCGGTACACGGGTTTGTGTACCGGTACACCACCCACGAAAAGCCAAACCCGAGCCTCGGGTTTGCTGGGAAATGGTCTGTGTACCGGTACACTACCACGTACCGGTACAGCCATCAATCACGTACCGGTACAGCAAGCGAACCCGTACCGGTACGCAGCCCGCTGAAGGCAACCCGAGAGCTAACCAAAAATCCAACTTTTTGGATTTTGGTACACCGCTTCAAACCACAATTCTCGGGACTCGAACCATGGGCCGGAACACTGTCTATGACCCTTCAGAAAGTCTGAGATGGCTCGTCACACAGATCAAACACTCGAACCTCGCAATTTGCAAAGGTCCAGTGCGTCACATTGGTCAACAGCGATTACGCAGCATACTGGGCGACCGTTGTGGAGATAAACCGAGTAGCTCCGACCTTGGAGGAATTGTCGGTAGTACGGGAATTCCCGAATTTGTTTCCTTCGGAGTTGCCGGGGATACCGCCGGATTGGGAGATTGAGTTCGTTATAGACTTGATTCCCTGTACCGCGCCGATCTCGAAGGCTCCATACAGAATGGTGCCGACAGAATTAAAGGGGTTGAGAGATCAGCTACAAGATCTTCTCGACAAAGAGCTTATCCGGCCAAGTGTATCACCGTGGGGAGCCCCGGTGTTATTTGTGCGAAAGAAGGATGGATCGTTTCGACTCTGTGTGGATTATCGAGAATTGAACAGAGTCACGATGAAGAACAAGTACCCACTTCCCCGAATCGATGACTTGTTCGATCAGTTGCAAGGGTCGTGTGTGTACTCGAAGATAGACTTGCAATCCGGCTACCACCAATTGAAGATCAAGCCGGAAGACGCTAAGAAAACCGCGTTTCGCACGCGATATGGACATTATGAATTCACGGTTATGCCTTTTGGGCTTACGAACGGCCCGGCGGCGTTCATGGATTTGATGAACCGTGTCTTCAAGGAGTTCCTGGACCGATTTGTCGTGGTCTTCATAGACGACATATTGGTCTATTCTCGCAATGACGAGGAACACGCAGAGCATTTGAGATCAGTGCTTCGAGTCCTTCGGGAGGAGAAGCTATATGCTAAGTTGAAGAAGTGTAACTTCTGGCTCCGAGAGGTCGCCTTCTTAGGGCATGTGATTTCCGAGGGTGGAGTCTCTGTAGACCCGAGGAAAGTCGAGGCAATCAAGGATTGGACAAATGTCACGGAGGTCCGAAGCTTCGTGGGTTTGGCGGGCTATTATAGACGGTTTATGGAGGGCTTTTCGAAGATAGTAATTCCACTTACCCGTCTGACTCGGAAGGTCACCAAGTTCATTTGGAGCGACGAGTGCAACCAGAGTTTTAAAGTGTTGAAGGAGAAATTGACTTCGACTCCGGTGCTCGCCTTACCGGTGCAAGGTGAAGACTTTGTGGTCTACAGCGATGCATCTTATTTGGGTTTGAGATGTGTCTTGATGCAGGGCGGGAAGGTAATCGCTTATGCGCCTCGTCAGCTGAAAAGCTATGAGAAGAATTACCCCATCCACGATCTAGAGCTTGCGGCGGTGATCTTCGCCGTGAAGTTGTGGAGGCATTACCTGTATGGTGCGCATTGCGAAATCTACACCGACCACAAGAGTCTGAAGTATATGTTTACACAGAAGAAGCTTAACATGCGACAGCGGCGGTGGTTAGAGCTGTTAAAGGATGATGATGTGGATATTCTCTACCACCCTGGGAAAGCGAATGTGGTTGCTAATGCACTTAGTCGCAAGTCGGCAAAGAACCTTGCATTATGGGTCACGAATCAGAAGCCTCTACGAAAGGAAATAGGGCGAATGGACCTTGAGGTTGTAGCTCTGGAGATTCCAGCTCAGTTGATGATGCTCGTTGTCCAACCGACCTTGTTGGAGAGGATTAAGAATCTGCAACCCGCGGACTCGAGTCTCCAAAAGGTGCTGCGCGACATTGAGGAAGGTCGTGGCAGCGATTTCACGGTGGACGCTGGTGGCGCGCTTCGATTCAGATATCGGTAGTGTGTACCGAACGATGAGGAGATCCGGAAGTTGATTTTGCAAGAGGCACATTGGTCTCCTTATAGTGGTCACCCGGGCGGCACCAAGATGTACCATGGCATGAGAATGCACTAATGGTGGCCGGGGATGAAGGGTGACGTTGGACGCTTCGTGGCGAAGTGTTTAGTATGCCAACAAATGAAGGCGAAGCGCCGATTTTCAGCGGGAAAGCTTCAGAGCTTACCAATCCCCGTTTGGAAATGGGAAGACGTGTCAATGGACTTCGTGGTCGGCTTGCCTCACTCAACGGGCGGCCACGATGCAATATGGGTGATTGTGGATCGATTAACGAAGTCGGCTCACTTTTTGCCGATCCACATCACTTAGGCAGGTGACAAGCTAGCGCAGGTGTATCTTGACGAGATAGTGAGACTGCATAGGGTGCCTAAGTCGATCGTGTCGGATCGCGACCTCCGGTTCACTTCACAATTTTGGAAAAGCCTACAGGAAGCCCTTGGCACACGGCTCAACTTCAGTACAGCCTTCCATCCTCAGACAGATGGGCAAACAGAGCGAACCATTCAAACTCTTGAGGATATGCTGCGAGCGTGTGTCATCGACTATAAGGAAAGTTGGTACGATCACCTACCGATGGCCGAGTTCACCTATAACAATAGTTATCATGCGAGTGTGGGGATGGCGCCATTCGAAGCTCTTTACGGGCGGAAGTGCCGATCTCCTATACACTGGAACGATGTGGGCGAGCGAGCTAAATTCGGCCCCGATGTGCTGTGAGAAGCGGAGGAGAAAGTCTGCCTTGCTCGCAAGAGATTGCTCACGGCGCAATCAAGGCAGAAAAGCTATGCGGATAAATGTCGTCGAGAGTTGGAATTCACGGTAGGCGACCACATGTTCTTGAAGGTCTCACCCATGAGGGGTGTAAAGCGATTTGGAGTGCGGGGAAAGCTAAGTCCCTGGTACATTGGATCGTATAAGATATTGGAGCGGATTGGTACGGAAGCTTATCGGCTAGCTTTGTCGCCGAAACTTGCGGATGTGCATAACGTGTTCCATATCTCTAATCTTCGTAAATACATTCATGATCCCGAGCACGCTCTACTATATGAGCCACCGGAACTCTAAGAGGACTTGAGTTATGAAGAATTCCCGGCGATGGTTACTACTCGAGAAGTGCGAAAACTGAGAAATCGCGAGATTCCTTATGTAAAGATTCGGTCGAGCAATCATGATGATCACGAGGCCACCTGGGAACTCAAGGATCTTATGAAAAAGTATCATCCTCACTTGTTTGAGGAATAAGATATGAGTTTAAGTTTGAGTTGGGAATTGGATTAGTTTCGAGGATGAGCCCTCTCTTCTCTCTCATTCTCACCCCAAACACATTTCTCTCTCTCTCTCTAAGCTCTCTCTCTCTCTCTCTCCTCTCCTCTCGTGAAGCAAAGAAGAAGGAGAAGAAGGAGAGGAAGAAAGGAAGGGGAAGAAGGTGGAGAAGAAGGTGAAGCAAGCAAGGAGAAGGCCTTGGTCATCTTCCCCTTCCTCCTCACACCATTGGAGCTAGCTCAAGAGGTGAGCTTCTCAACCCTAATGGTAGAAACCTAGGGTTTTGGGATTTCTAGCTTTGTGAATGGGTCAAATGGACCCCTAGCCTGCTTGTTAGTAGATGGATGCTAAAATCTAGAGCCTTGTTGGAGTGGTTTTGCTATAGTGCAAACCTAGGGCACCCAAATCGGGGGTTTCCTAAGTAGAGTGGTTTGATCTCAATTGATGGCATCTAAACCTAATTGTTAGGTGTCTAAACGCGTTGGCGAAGACGGATTGAACATTCGTCGAGCCAGTGTAAAGTTATCGGCAAAACAAGACCGATTGGGCTTCGTTTCCACCTAGGAGGTCAAAGCGACGTAGAAGTAAGTGCCGAATAGCGTTCCTAGCACCCCGACATTGTCGAAAGGTGGGTGGTGTCATCCCGAAGCAACCGGGTTCCTCTCTATGTCTTAGTACTTCATGATTTGCATCTCTTGCATGTTGCATTGTAGGATTGCATATTATTCCCTTCCTTATGCTTGCTACAATATCAGTGTATGAGTTGAATGCATGATGATGGTTAGAGGAGGATTGGGTCTTGACATTGGATTCTATAGTGCCGAGGAAAGAGATGAACTCGATGATTGTTAAAGACGTAATGAGTGGCATTGACTGTTAACGAACAAGAACGAGTGGCATATAACTTAGTGTAAACGACACTAGTGGCATGTGAACTTAGGGATAGATGGATTCCCTAGTAAATGTCACGCCCCGGGGCTCAGGGGAAGCCTACCCGGCGCGTGTCCAGACCCGCCATACGTCTAAAACATATAAGGCGTCTACAAAATTTCGATAGATAAAACAATGATATAAGAGATCTAGTGATATCAGAGCATTGTATAACTAGTTCTATAACAAGGAAAGGACATAAAGCTGAAAGTCTGCTAAATAAAAACATAAAGTAAGTACAATAGGGATCCTATAACAAGTGCTAAAAGGAGTACAAGGTGGTCTCTCTATACAAGGTACAAAACCTCTCCCTCTCTCAAAATATAAAATGGAGGAGTAACCACCTAGCGCAAAAGAACTCTCCGCGAGCTAGCTACACGACACCCTTGCCGCGATCCCGTGCCTCCGCCGGTGCCGAAGGCTCTGAAAAGGAAACATAGAAACAGGGGCGTGAGAACTATTAAATAATAGTTCCCAGTGGGCAATTACTGACTTCAGTGAAATGCACCACTAGGCCCGAAACGATAGAAAAGGGAGTCAGTGTACATTATAACAAAAGCGGTAAATGCACTGTAAGTAAATAAATAAACGAGTACCGAATAAACATGATACCTCTACTTAGCATAATTTACATAAGTAAGGAAGCAACTACTAGCTATATGCACATGAACACCCAACATATAAAGCATGATTATGCAACTACCCAAAGTCCACAATGTAATAGTAAAGATGTCATTGTTTACTATTCTAGTCCAAGTCCACTTTAACAGTTATAAAGCTCACATAGCATGTTCTTCACCAAGTCCCAATCATATTAGACCCACCCGAAGGCTGTCTGGCCTGCGCCGTGCCTAATGGCCCCGTGGTAGTCAACATCCCCACTCTAGGGATGAGCCTCNACCGGTACAAGCCCGATGGCTGTACCGGTACAACCATCAACCTTGTACCGGTACAAGACCAGTCTTGTTCCGGTACAAGCTCCGCTGCAGGCTACCCGAGAGCTGACCAAAAATTCCAGTTTCGGGATTTTGGTGCCAAGTCTCAATCCAACATCCTCGGGATGCGTGCCAGGGGTCGGAACACTATCAACAACCCTCCAAAAATAGTGGAAAGGCTCCAAACACAAATCAAACACTCGAATCTTGCGATTTGCAAGATCCAGTGCATTACAGTAAATGATTGGGCATAGTAGCATAGCTTTCCTTTTATGTCATTTACAGTTTCAATATCTATCTATCTGCTTATGCCTGCTTAGACCTAGTGGGAAGATCGGCGGAGTCGGCGGCCGAACCCACTGGGAACTATGGACAATAGTTCTCACCCCACTTTGTTGCAGGGCCTAGTACGAGCACGCCGGGCGAGGACCGCGACAAGGGCATCGCGCCCGAGTAGTAGTACATAGTAGCTTTCCTATTTTGCATTAGCATTACCCTATATATTGAGAGACTTATGTAGGTGAGGATTGAGGAGCTATGTATGTATTTTGGTGATCATCTAGTGAACATGTATTCATTTTGAGAAGATGAAAGTATAATTGAATGCGAATGATGTAATAGTTAGTAAAACTCTCTTTATCTCACTTATGTATGCTTGTGGATCCTTACTCTTTGTATGTTGGCACTGTTTGTGCCCTTGTCGATCGTGTATGTATGAATTTCTATTACCTAGGCAAATTCTTGTACATGATATGGTTGTTTAGCCGTGGGCGGACAGGGGAGGTGCTGTCCGTTCGGCGTCTGTTCGACGCACCCGAGCCGGGCCAAATCGGTAGCGGTCGCAGGGCGTGACAGATAAATATGGTATCAGAGCCAATAGGAGCAAGTAAAGAGAGAGTTTAGGATGACCTAGGAGACCCTAGGACGGTGAACTTTAAGAATATAGGTGGGTGAGTGAAACTTGAACCTATAACGGTGGCGGAAGTGATTCAATTGGGTCGAAAAGGAGTTCATGTCTCTAGTAGTGAATAGATATGGATTCAAGTGGTTGGAGTTCTTGCCTTGAGGTGGTTGTGTTGGCGGCCGACAACATAACGCCGAGAGCCTAGAACGAGTACACTTGTGTGCTTCCGCCCGATTTCGTTGTTGATCGTTTGAGTCATAGTCGCAACGGTGTTGGCGGATTAAGGTGATTAACCAAGCATTTGCGTTTCAGGAGCTAATGGCCCCGAAGAGATGCTACACGTGCAGATCGGCGCCAGCACCGCCTCCCAAGGTGCCAGAGCAAGTCGAACCTCCACGAGCCCCAGAGCCTCCTGTGGTTCCTGCACAAGCCGGGCCGAGCGAGATGCAGGAGTTGCGGGCGCAAGTGACCACACTTGCGGGTCAATTCGGGCTGCTCCAAGAGTTGATGAAGCGGCAATTAGCAGCGACGACTGCGATGGCAACGGACGGTCATGTTCTACCCGCACCCTCGGTGCGTGAGCCCGAAGCACCTGAGGGTGAGGGTATAGCGGCGATTCCGATGGCGGCACATCCCCCGCCGATGGTCGTTCCTCCTGCGGCGTCGGGATTGGCGACACCCGATGCGGCAGCCGAGGAAGCGGAGAAGGAGCGCACGTTGGCAGCTCTAATCAAGTTCAACAAGTTTCATCCGCCTATCTTCGAGAGGGAAAAGGTGGGGCCAGCGATGGTCGAGTCGTGGGTCAGCTCGATGGAGACGCTCTTCAAGGACCTGTCCACCTCGGAGAGGGACAAAGTGTACCTCGCCACACACTGTTTTGAGGAGACGGTGAAAGTGTAGTGGAAGCGAGTAAAGCGAGATAGGCCTTCGGACCTTCCACCGATGCTGTGGGAAGAGTTCAAGAGGGCGATGTTCGCCAACTACTTCCCCGATACTCAGAAGTGGAAGCTGCAAAAGAAGTTTCGCAAGTTAAGACAGTGGGACCGCACTGTGGCGAACTATGAGCAAGTGTTTTCCCACATCATTGACTGTGTCCCGAATGTGGTGAAAGATGATTGGGACAGGGCCGATTGGTTCTTGAGGGGACTTCGGCCGAGAATCTACAAAGGCGTACAGATATTCAAGCTCACGACATTTGCGGAGGTATTCGATCGGGCACTGTGGGCAGAGCACGGAGATGCCCATGTGCGCGAGGAGCATGAGCTTTTGGCCTAGTCCAAGGATAAAGGCAAGAAACGTCAAGGCGGCAGTTCGGGGGGATAGACGAGTTCTAAGAAGCCCCCGAAGTATCCGCGGACTCAGTACAAGGCCCGTGGAGCGCGGCGGTGTGTCATTTGCGGCGGAGACCACCAACCGTCGCGTTGTGATCAGCGCCAAGGCAAGTGCTTCAAGTGCAGGCAACCGGGACATTTCATACGTGATTGCCCGGGAGGTGGAGCCTCGCCTGCCCCGTCCATTGCATCGGCGCCGGAGATCCCAGATCATCATGGAGGAGCTCTACCGGCGGCGACGTCAGCGGGACGTGCCATGGCCCCGCGTCAGCCCGAGATAACGCGATCGGCACCGAGCGGGCGGGTATTCGCCGCTCAGGTTCAAGCTGAGGTGCCTGCTGAGCCAAAGGAGCATCACCTTGTGGCAGGTATGATTTTAATTAATGGAGTTCGCTCCAGGGCTATGTTTGATACAGGTGCCACACACTCATTTATTAGTAGGTTATTTGCACGCTTTCATGACATAGACATTCAGGCGAGCGATAGTATGTGACGAGTAGAGGGCCCTGGGCCGGCACTTCATATCTACACTGAGTGCCCAGCGTGTCCAGTGCAAATAGGCGACTGGATAATGCCAATCCGTACGTTGGTACTCAAGAAGTTGAAGGAGTTCGATGTGATATTGGGCATAGACTGGCTCTCGAAATATTATGTGACGGTTGATTGTAAAAGCAAGGTGATCACATTTCGTGAGCCGGGACAGAAAGAGTTTACATATAAAGCTTGTCAGAGCTCATGCTTTGCCGCAACGGTGTCAGCGACGAGGGCAAGGAAGTTGGTCAACAGCGGCTGCGCAGCATACTTGGCGACCGTTGTGGAGGTAGACCGAGTAGCTCCAACCTTGGAGGAATTGTCGGTAGTACGGGAATTCCCGGATGTGTTTCCCACGGAGTTGCCGGGGATACCACCAGATCAGGAGATTGAGTTCGTCATAGACTCGATTTCGGGTACTGCGCCGATCTCGAAGGCTCCATACAGAATAGCGCCGGCGGAATTAAAGGAGTTGAGAGATCAGCTACAAGATCTTCTCGACAAAGAGTTTATCCTGCCAAGTGTATCACCGTGGGGAGCCCTGGTGTTATTTGTGCGGTAGAAGGATGGATCGTTTCGACTCTGTGTGGATTATCGAGAATTGAGAGACTTATGTAGTACATAGTAGCTTTCCTATTTTGCATTAGCATTACCCTATATATTGAGAGACTTATGTAGGTAAGGATTGAGGAGCTATGTATGTATTTTGGTGATCATCTAGTGAACATGTATTCATTTTGAGAAGATGAAAGTGTAATTGATTGCGAATGATGTAATAGTTAGTAAAACTCTCTTTATCTCACTTGTGTATGCTTGTGGATCCTTGCTCTTTGTATGTTGGCACTGTTTGTGCCCTTGTCCGTTCAGCGTCTGTTCGACGCGCCCGAGCCGGGCCAAATCGGTAGCGGTCGCGGGGCGTGACATCTACACTATTAAAAGTATTTGAAAACTAAATTTCATAATTTTTTGGCATTTTTTACCTATCAAACAAGTAGTCTAAAAATGAGCGGCTGAAAATAAAAATCTTATAAAAAATGATGATAAAATACTTGAATTTAAGATCAGATGTGCTGATCTGATTGATTCTAAATAGTGAAAAGAATTTTCTATAAATATTTCATTGGATTTGGATTGTTTTACACTATAAATTCACAAACACGTCACTTCTACCATTAAAATTATCAATTTTGGGACCTTTTGATCACTAGCCAAATGGTGACGAAAAATTATGAAATTTAGTTTTCAAATACTTTTAATAGTGTAGATCAAGTCTAACGGAGCTGATCGTCGATTTGTAAGCCGCATCATTGAAAACAACTTGGTAGCACGGAAGCCTCCGCGCTACCGATAGTATACCAGCTTAGCTCTATATATATATATATATATATATATATATATATATATATATATATATATATATATNATATATATATATATATATATTACATGATTTATGTAATATATTGTATTATTTTATTTGTACGTAATATATTATATTATTCGCAATATCGTGTATAATTATGAAATAATGTATAAATTGTGGGAAAATTTTATTATTTTATGCAAATATTGAACTATTTATACAAATGTTGCACTATTTGGAAGATAAAATTACACAATTTGAGAGAATATGGCCAATTTGCATAAAAAATCCACTAGTTTTGCGCTTTTGCAAACGTGGGCCACCTGTTTCGATTTTGCAGATTCGAGCCGGAATTTCAATAAACAGACCAAAACTACCCTTATTAATTTTGCTCTCTCCTCTTTCTCTCTCCTTCTTTTTCTCTCGTTTTTTTTTCTCTCGCCGAAGAAGGCAGTAGAGGCAGAGGCGGAGGCGGAAAGGGCCTACCTCGCCTCTCACCCTCATGCCCTCGCCCTCGCTCATGCACCCCCCGCCTTCCCCGCCTCCGACCCCGCCGAGGCTGCGTCGCGACTCTTTTTTTTTCCCTCTCCAACCCTCCTCCTCCGTCTCCAACGACGACGCCTCTCTCACCCTCTCTCTCCCTTCCCCGCCCTTCTCGTCCTCTCTCTCTCTCCCTCCTCCTCCGCCATCTCCGACGACAACACACTTTTGCCGACGCCGACGCCGACGCCGACACCGCAAATGTCGCTGCGATGCTGCAGCCTCGGAGCGGAGGTCCTTAGCGGCGTCATTCCCAGCGCCGCAGCCGTTGCTAGAGAGAGGTGACAAAAAAAAATTGTAGTAGAACGAAGAAGAAAAAAACAAAGGACTGAAAATAATAGAAAAAAAAAGATGAAGATGAAATTGTACCATTAAAATAAAATTGCACAATTTTAAAAGAATGTTGCACTATTATGAATATAAGTTGCACTACTTAAGATGTAAACTGCACCCTATAAAATAAAAATTACACTCTTTAAACAAAAATTATAGTCTTTAGAAAATATTTACACTATTTTTTTCTTATTGTACTCTTTGAGATATAAACTGCATCCTTTAATATGAAAGTTACACTCTTTAAACGAAAGTTATACTATTTGAGAGATATTTACACTGTTTCTTCTTTTCTTATAATCTCTGAGATGTAAACAGTATCCTTTAAGAAATATTTACATTGTTTCTCCTCTTGTTGCATTGTTTCTCCTTTTAAAGGATGCAACAAGAGGAGAAACAATATAAAATATCTCTCAAGTAGTGTAACAAGAGGAGAAACAGTGTAACAAAAGAAGAAACAGTGTAAATAGGATAAATCATAACCATCTTGTCAATGAGAAATTTTTCTTCATATACTCAATTCGATTTCCAATTAAATCCTTCGTAAGCATAGACGAAAGGTTTGCTTCCGATGAAATAACTCATAACATTAGTCACTTGATTCCTCAAGTAAAACCAATCGGATATACTTATTCTCAATACCTTCCTTATAATGTGATGCTCAAGGTGTCCGTCGCCATCGAGTCCAATTCAAGCGATAGTGAGGGATCAATTCATACTTCATTAGTACGCGCTCTATCGTTATTATCTTACATATAATTCTATAATCAAGGAAGGGTTCAATCCTATTCTAAACCGCAACTAAAACATCACTACCCACTTCCGAAATATACGGGGTTCATCTCAATATGGCTACCAACCCAAACATCAATCCCACAAGCCCTTTTTCATGCAATTTGTTCCAAAGAACCTAATTCCACTATGCATGAACCAATAGAGAGGGGAAAGAAATAAGCAACTTGGTAATTTCCCTCTCGAATATTCCAAAATACTCAATCAAATTAGGAGAGTTTCATCTCAATCCTTTCAATCCGCCCGCTCACTCATCTATCACGTGTCCTGCAGGGGTCCGCAGAACAAACCCCTTCATAACATTCGTGGAGTACCAAAACTGGTGGAGTACCAAAAGCTTAGGTGGCATCACAATGATCTCATGATGTCCCCAGCCCCATAACCAAATCCGTTTAAGGCACAACCTCAAACTTAACACAAACCGATAATAATCAGATTGCAACTCAATCTATTGAATACACCTAATCCTTAAAGCCGATCGAGAAGGTCAACAAATCTCAGTGCCGTCCAAATACTTAATGTGTTTCTAATTGAGATCACGATAGTCAACACACAGTGGAACAACCCATCTAGTCTCACAACAAGCGAGATTACTTCACCACAAAGTGAAACACTAAGCACAAAAGCCTTCCTACCAATCGAGCCCACAATTTGTGACTCAATCGGGAGTACAACGACAACTCCTCAAAAGATATCCTTTATTCCGAGGATTCTCAATCATCCAAAGTTATCGGCCAATTAGGCCCCCAATTCCCTTCCAATAAATACCTGATTTAGGTAAAGAAACAATTTTCGCAACTAGCGAAATTAAACCTTCAAGAAGCATTGTTTCATGCTCAAACTCTCAAGGCGAGTCAATTCAGCTCGCACAATCCACGGTACAAAGTACCTCACAAGTGAAACTTCAACCAAAACCACAAGAAAGCCCAACCAATTTGTTGACACACACAAAACCCTCTCATCAAATAGGGCGTCCAACAGACCATCCCGATAATCTAATCATCCTACATGCATCAAGAAAAGAGTCAATGCTACTCAACTCGGCAAACAGCCGATCCAAGGATGCAAAGTAAGGCAATCGTCACAAACATAATCAAATTTCAATAGCATTGCATAACATGCTACCTGCAGCAATCATCCCGGCCGCCAAATCTTGCTCCAGCAAATCTGCAGGCGTACATCCACTGGGTGCCTCTCGCGACAAAGTCAGCGCAGACGCTTCCTCTATCATACCATTCCTCGGGCACTCTGATCAAAAATAGCTTGCCTGGCCACACAAAAAGCACTTTCCTTTCCGCTGAGGACACTGTAGAGGAACATGCGGGCCTCCGTAAATCACACATCGCCGTGGTGGTCGACGACTGGACGTCCTTCGCCTGGCAAAAGAACCATGTCCTCGAGATCAATTCTTCTTTACTTTCCTTGATGATCCACCAACATGCAATTGGTCACTCTTGGTATCCTCCCTTACCATCTCGATAATCTCCACTTTTCCCATAGCCAAGGCGCGATCTGAAACCTCATGGAATCTCTTGAGGTTAGCCGTCTGCTGAATCAATAGGTTCTCCAACCGTCTGATTCCCTCATCCTGTCGGTGCAAAGCCTCTGCTTGAAGTAGCGCCACATTCGACTGTCGCTCCACTACGCTAACTAAAGTGGCCAACTGCTCTTTTAATTTCCAAATCTTGCCGAATTGGGATGATGCAAGCTTCTCCGGTTCGGTCGCCTCGGCCGCCACAGAGTATATCATCGACATCACAAGCTGCAACAAACAGAACAGGCACAGGTTAATTTATCGCTTTGTTGTAGAGTCTTATATGTTGTAGACATATGGCGGGTCTGGACATGCACCGGGCGGGCTTCCGCTGGGTCCCGGGGCGTGACAGATTATTTTGGCATCAGAGCCTAGGGTTAAGTCTTAATAGACCTAGCAAACCTTAGGCTGGTTGAACTATAGGAAATAGGCTCGTGAGAGACGAGGTCTATTTGACTTGTAAGCGAAAGTACTATGATTGGGTTTATGATAACTCTAAAAATGTTGGAGTTGAATCGAAGTGTATAGCTTCTAACTTCGCGGAGGGTTACGTTGGCGGCCGACAACGTAACATCGGGAGTTAGTAGTAAAGAACACTTCCTTACTTTCGCATGATTTGTGTAACACACTGGACCTTTGCAAATTGCACGGTTCGAGTGTTTGGACGGTGTCCTGAGTTTTTTCAGACTTTCTGGTGGGTCGTTGACAGTGTTCCGACCTATGGCTCGCATCCTGAGAATTGTAGTATTTTATGTAGCGCTAAGGTCACTAAAGAGTTGGACTTAGCCTATTCTCGGATTGCATTCTGCACATGGTGAAACCGGTGACAGGTCGATGGTTGTACCGGTACACATTTTGTACCGGTACACTTTCATGGCTGTACCGGTACACTTGTGCCGAATTTCAAACCCAAGCCTCAGGTTTGCGTTTTCACAGGATTTGTACCGGTATACTTTCCCGTGTACCGGTACACTTTGGCAGAATCTGAACAGTTTGAACTGCAGGGGTGTTTTTGCAGTTGTGGCTATTCTATATAACACCCCACGCCCCTAGGGCTCTTCCTGAGCTGGGAACACAGGGAGATCAAGGTTGGGCACCTCTCCCCTTCACCTCTTTGGATTTGATCTCTTTTTAGCTTGGGATTTAAGTGTTGATCTCTCTCTTTTCCCTCTTGGTGCACTTTTCTCCATGGATGAAACTTGGAGCTTGGTTTTGGAGCATTGTTGAGGGAAGAACTTTGAAGTTTGAGGTCTTTGAACTTGAATTGAAGCTTTTAAGAGGTTAGTAGCCCATTCTCTCCCTCTAGACTTGAGTTTTATTGATGGATTTGAGATGAAACCCTAGAATGTGATTTTAGGGTTGATTTTGGGTATTTTGATTTTAGGACCTTTTGAGCTAAATTGATTGGATTAGAATCTTCCATTAGACTGGATTGGAAGGGTTCTAGCTCTCTTTTGGAGCTTAGGAAGAGATTTTGCACTAGAGGTGAGTTTTTCTCACCTAAGCTTGAGATTATTAATGTTTGAGCCTAGAGTTGTTCGTAACGTTTGTTTATCTCTTCGCTCCTTACTTTTAGGGTACTTAGGGACTCGTGGACAACTCCGTTCGGCGAATCGAAGGATTCCGAGATGCTTCGGTGGGTTTGACCTAGCCACACAATGAGAAAATCTCATTTGTGATGAATTGAGTATCGTTAAATGAAAAGGCATGCATAATCATGTTAAATATAATTATTGTGAATTTTAGGATGCTTAATATGCCTATGTTATGTGTAAGGAATTTTTGGACCTCTATGTAGTAGAGAACTAGCATGTGGAATTTGTACACGATTGGCATCCTATTGAGACTTGGAATCATAATTCCTATTGTGAAAATGAGCATTACTTGCATGCATTTAAAGCTATTTCTATTTGAGACTTAAAGGATCTTAGTAAGCCATAAAGAGGCTCGGGGACTTGTACTACTTGTGAATAATTGGGCTAATGTCATAAAGGGGTATTGAGCTCGGAAAAATGAGAACCTAGTACTAATGTCATAAATGAAACATAGATTATGAAATATGATGACATATAACAACCTTAAGTGTCATAAAGAGGCACTAAGCATAGTGAGTGTTGGAACTTCACATTGTGACATAGAACTAGATCATCGAAATGCTAGTGATTATTGCCATGTTGGAGTCATGATGATGGGGTACTTGAGACGATGTTTACGCTTGCTTGCCATTTGTGCTCATTCGCACATGCTTGTGAGGGTCGCTCCCTACAAGCCTGCACTCCGGAGTTGGCCTACGCGACTTATACTCGCTCGTGCGGTATCGAGAAACCTACGGGGTCGGGAGGGATAGACTCATTCCTATAGTGGGAATGCTGGAGCTACCACTGACACTTAGGTGGCACAAGCTGGACTACAATATGTGGGTCCTAGAACATGTTGGAAACAATGACATTTAATTGGAAGATAACAATCACTACTAGATAGGATTAGTAGTTGGATTACTTTGACATGCTTAGCATAGTGTTTAGACATGTTGTGTACATAATAAATTGCCTGTTGCATCTTAGTATACTTGGTTGCCATGATAGAGCATATTCGTCATATATTGATATAGTGGATCATGACACCTACTTGCTCGTTGTGTTGGGACGTATTAATCATGTTTGGACATACTTTTCCTTGATAAAGTAGGTATATAACACATTAACATCATGTTAATCGCAACATTGTAACTTAGCATTTTAATTATGCGTTCATAAATGCAAACTATTTATCATTATTGTTGCTTATCATTCTTACTCTTTTCTTTTGGGACCTAGTGGTGCATTGAGCTGAGGTCAGTAATTGCCCACTGTGAATTATAAATTATAGTTCTCACGCCCTCTGTTTTATATTTTATTTCAGAGCCTTCGACACCGGCGGAGGTGCGAGATCACGGCAAGAGAATCACGTAGCTAGCTAGCTGAGAGCTACTTGTGAGCTTAGGTGGTTTACTCTTTCTTTTTGTATTAGAGAGAGAGAGAGATTTTGAGTACCATGTATAGAGAGACCACCTATATACTCTTTATGTTTAGTTTTATATTGGGATTTTCTTGTACTACTCTATGATTTTATTAGTGGATTTCAGTTTTATACTTACCCCTCTGTGTAGAACTTAGTTATTTACTATGCTCTGATATCATTAGATTCTTTTATTCTCTTGCTTTATTTTCCGCTGTTATTGTAGACGCCTTATATGTGTTGACATATGGTGGGTCTGGGCACGCTACCGGGAGGGCCTCCGCCGGTTCCGGGGCGTGACAATTTGTGTATTATTGGCTTGAGTGGGGTTGCGATAGCGTGGGTTTTACTAACTTGCGCTTTTATAATGTTGTAGTGATATGCCGACGACTCGCTCTAAATCACTTGGAGTGGATAATGCAACAAACTTTGAGGAGGTGGAGACCTCCGTTACCTCCAGATCTGGCGAGGTCCGTGAGTTGAGGAGCCAACTTGTGGCCCTCACTGGCTTTGTGACGCAGCAAGCGGAGGCGGATAGACAACAGGCCGATGCGGCGCGCCGGCAGGAGGCGCGAATGAAGCGCCTCGAAGATCTTCTTCTGCAGCAGGCAGCTTCTAGGGAGGCCCAGATTCCCCCACCACCTGCGTCAGTTGACGACGTTGCACCCAGGGCGCCGTCTCCTGCGCCTCGTTCTTCGCAGGCGGCACCCATAGTCGCGCCTCGGGAGGAGGATGTTGCGGTACCACTTGTTCAGGTGCCTCTGGCGAGGGCAGTTTTTCTTGTGATGGTTGAGGGAGTAGAGTGGGATCGGCTCATGGATCGCCTCAACGAGTTCAGGAGGTGCAATCCCAAGATCTTCGATGGAGAGAAAGCCGACCACTGGATCGTGGAGAAGTGGTTGATACACATGGAAAAGCTTTTCCGCGACACCTTTGTGGAGGAGAGAGACCGGGTTTGGCTCGCCACTCATCACTTGGACAGCGACGCCTATCGTTGGTGGTTGGATATTCAAGACAACCCCAACACAGACCTTTCAGCGATTACTTAGAGGAGGTTCAAGGAACTTCTGTTGGAGCAATACTTTCCTGATAGTGTTAAGAGAAAGATGGAGCAGGATTTGCTCGGCTTGTGCTAGGGGGACAGGACAGTGGCTGAGTACGAGAGAGTGTTCTCTCAGCTTCTTCACTGCGTTCCTTTCTTCGTACGGGACGACGAGGACAAGGCCCGCATTTTTTAGCGGGGATTGCGACCGTCGATCTTCCAATTTGTGCAATCCTCCAACCTCCAAACCTACCAGGAGGTGGTGAACCGCGCCCGCATTGTAGAGAGCGGCGCGGCAGATATTCAGGAGCGGAGAGAAGGCTTGGATAAGGGTAAGGGCAAAAGGCCCGCGGCACAGGGTGCGAGTCAGGCGTACTCTGGGAGGCCGCCGAGACACCCTAGGACTCGGAGCCAGTCGAGAGGGCGTGGCTCATCTGCTCAGCGAGGAGGTTCTAATCGTCGCCGACCTCCCCAGTGCGTGATTTGTGGTGGTCCTCACATCCCACCACAGTGTCCACAGTGGGGTGGCAAGTGTTTCCTTTGTGGCCAGGAGGGCCACTTCCGGACAGAGTGCCCCAGGGGTTCGTCACCGGCACCGTCATCTCCATCGGCACCGACATTACTAGCATCTAGTTAGGGGACTCCATCGGCACACTACCAGCCTGGGCGACCACCGATCCAGCGACAGACCAAAGGGTCACGACAGGCCCCGAGCGGGTGCATGTATGCAGCTAAACAGAGGAGGCGGCAGCAGCCGAGAATGTGGTGGCAGGTATCATTTTATAAAATGGCATTAGAGTTCGAGCTTTATTTGATACCGGTACATCGCATTCATTTATAGATCGACTGTTTGCTGAGTTGCATGGCATTCCGTTAGTTTCCTTGTTGCATCCGGGACGTGTTGTAATCCCCGACCATTCTTTGGATATTCGAGAGTTTTGCCCCAGTTGCCCTGTTCGGGTAGGAGATTGGATCATGCCCGTGGATCTACTAGCTCTACACAAACTTGGAGAGTTTGATGTGGTTTTGGGCATGGATTGGTTAACCAAGTATTTCACCACTATCGATTGCAAGAATCGAACGGTTACATTTAGAGAACCGGGGCAGACGGAGGTAGTGTTTAGAGGATGCCAGAGTTCGCTGTTTACGATGACGATCAGCTCGTCTCGAGCTAGGCAGTTGATTAGCAATGGTTGCTTAGCCTTTTTGGCTAGTGTTGTGCTGAGGGTGAGGATGACACCCCTAGGATTGGGGATATTTCGGTAGTACGGAAGTTTAACGATATGTTTCCAGCGGAGCTTCCAGGTATGCCACCTGATAGGGAGATTGAGTTTGTAGTAGATCTCGTCCCTGGGACTACTCCAATCTCAAAGACGCCCTATAGGATGGCACCGGCAGAGTTGAAAGAGCTGAGGGCACAACTACAGGATTTTCTTGATAAAGGTTTCATTCGCCCGAGTGTTTCACCTTGGGGAGCACCGGTTTTGTTTGTTAAGAAAAAGGACGTATCACTTCGTTTGTGTGTGGACTATCGTGAACTTAATAAAGTCACGATCAAGAACAAGTATCCGTTGCCGGGGATTGATGATCTTTTTTATCAACATCAAGGATCGAGTGTGTATTCCAAGATAGACTTGCCGTCAGGATACCACCAGTTAAAGATTACGCCTGGGGATGTATCGAAGACGGCTTTTAGAATACGGTATGGACATTATGAGTTCACGGTTATGCCGTTTGAGCTTACTAATGCCCCGGCAGCTTTTATGGATCTAATGATCGTGTTTTCAAACCTTATCTACACAGGTTCGTCGTGGTGTTCATCGACGACATCTTGGTTTATTCCCGAAGTGATAGGGATGACGAGGAGCATTTAAGACTTGCACTCCAAGTGCTTCGGAAAAAGAAGCTTTTTGCAAAGTTAAAAAGTGTGAATTTTGGCTTCGAGAAGTGGCATTCCTTGGACATCTGATTTCATGATCGGGTATAGCCGTGGATCCTACGAAGATTGAAGCTATCAAGAATTGGCCTCGACCGACTAGCGTCACCAAGATTCGGAGTTTCATTGGTTTGGCCGGCTACTATTGGAGATTTGTTGAGGGGTTTGCTAAGTTATCTACTCCCCTCACGCGGCTCACGCACAAAGACACTAAGTTCATTTGGAATGATGCGTACGAGAGAAGCTTCCAAGAGTTGAAGGCTCGATTGACGACCGCCCCGATCTTGACCCTGCCAGTTGCTGGAGCAAGGTATGTGATTTATAGTGATACTTCCTTTAATGGATTAAGCTGTATTTTGATGCAGGACGGGAAGGTGATCGCGTATGCTTCTCGCCAATTAAAAGATTATGAAAGGAACTACCCTACACACGATTTGGAGTTGGCGGCCGTAGTCTTTGCATTAAAGCTATGGCATCATTATCTTTATGGCGAGCGATGTGAAGTTTATACGGATAACAAGAGATTAAAATATTATTCACTCAGAAGGAGTTGAACTTGAGGCAGCGCAAATGGTCGGAGCTACTCAAGGATTATGATCTGACGATTCTCTGCTACCCGGGCAAGGCTAACGTGGTGGCGGACGCGCTAAGTCGAAAATCGACGAAAAACTTAGCGATACTTGTAGTCACTCAACCGCCATTGATAGAGCAGATGAAGCGGTTGGAATTGGAGGTAGTGACTCCTGATACGCCCTTGAGATTGATGACATTAGTGGTGCAACCTACACTATTGGAAAAAAATTAAAGAAAAGCAAGCTCATGATGTGGAGTTGTAAAAGATTCAAGCTAAGATGGTTGATGGTTACACCGGTGGTTTCCTTGTGGATGATCAAGGAATAATGCATTTTCGCAGACGAATTTGTGTATCGGTGGAATCGGCACTTAATGAGAATATTCTTCAAGAAGCACATCGTGCACCATATGCTTTACATCCAGGAGGTACCAAGATGTACAAGGATTTGAAACTACTTTATTGTTGGCCCGGAATGAAAAAAGATGTAGGCGAGTTCGTAGCTGGATGTTTGACTTGCCAACAAGTGAAAGCCGAACACCGAGTTCCCGTGGAAAAACTTCAGAGTTTACCTATTCCAGTATGGAAATGGAAAAAGATCACCATGGATTTCGTTATGGGATTGCCTCGCTCACAGGCCGAGCTGATGCTATTTGGGTGATCGTGGATAGGTTAACGAGATCAGCACATTTTATACCTATTCACACAACTTGGACAGGGGAGAAGCTCACACAGGTGTACCTTGATGAGATTGTGCGACTTCATGGAGTGCCTACTTTTATTGTATCTGATCGAGACCCCCGATTTGTGTCTCACGTTTGGAGGAGTCTGCAGGACGCCTTAGGCACTCGTTTGGATTTCAGCACCGCATTCCACCCTCAGAGTGATGGATAATCTAAGCGCACTATACAGACACTAGAGGATATGCTTCGAGCATGTGTGATAGACTTTCAGGGAGGATGGTTGCAGTATCTACCGATGGCGGAATTTGCTTATAACAATAGTTATCAAGCAAGCATCAAGATGGCACCCTTCGAAGCACTTTATAGACGGAAGTGTAGTTCGCCACTTCATTGGAGTGAAGTTGGCGAGAGATTGGCTCTAGGCCCAGATGAGCTCCAGGAAGCTGAGGATAAGGTTCGTATTGCTCGGGAGCGTTTGTTGACAGCTCAGAGTAGACAGAGGAGTTATGCCAACAGGCGTCGATAAGACTTGGAGTTCCAGATTGGAGATCATGTTTTCTTGAAAGTCTCGCCGACCAAAAGGATTCGAAGATTTGGTATTCAGGAGAAGTTGAGCCCCCGGTTTATTGGACCCTATGAGATTTTGGAGCGTGTAGGCCAGGTAGCGTATCGACTTGCTCTACCACCGAACCTATCGGGTGTACATAATATTTTTCATGTATCGGTCCTTCGGAAGTATATCTTCGATCCGGCTCACGTTTTGGATGTGTTACCATTGGAGCTGAGGGATGATTTGAGCTTTGAAGAGCAACCTGTGAGAATTCTGGCTCGTGAGATAAAGAAGCTTCGGAATCGCGATATTCCTTATGTGAAGATTCTTTGGAGCCACCACAATGAACGCGAGGCCACGTGGGAGTTGGAGAGCGCGCTGCAGGAGCACTATCCCCATCTTTTTCAGATACAACCTTGAGGTATCTTGATTTTAGTTTCGCGGACGAAACCTCTTTTTAGGAGGAGAGAATGTAACACACTGGACTTTTGCAAATTGCAAGATTCGAGTGTTTGATTTGGGATCCAAGCTTTTCCACACTTTTTAGAGGGTCGTTGACAGTGTTCTGACCTATGACTCGCATTCCGAGAATCGAGGTTTAAAACTTAGCACCAAAGTCTTTGAAGTGAAGATTGTTGGCTGCTCTCGGGTTGGACTCTGCAGAGCAGAGTACCGGTACAGTATCGGGCCTGTACCTGAACATGACCTGGCACCGATACAGCATCGGACTTGTATCGGTACCCAGTGTGTTTTTCTACGAACCCGAGGCTCGGCTTTGCACGTACTGTGGCCTGGTACCGGTACTCTTTCTCATGTACCGGTACACAGTGCAAACTGCAGTCTGGCAGTTTTTGAGGGTTCTTTTTGCTATTGTTGCAATACCTTATATACACCCTCACCCCTGGGACAGGGGCTCTTGTGCTGCGACCAGAGGAGGGAGAGGTGAGTCTCCTCTATTTTTCTTTGATTTTTTCTCTCTTTTTACTTGTTATTCTTGGGTTTGATCTCCTCCTTTGGTTTCTTCTTCATAGGTTTTGCTTTTGGACCATTGGAGAAGCCTTGAAGTAAAGGATTGAGCTTGTTGGAGGAGAGATCTTCAACCCTAACTCAATTTCTAGCTTGATTTGAAGCTTTGGAGAGGTTAGTACCTTAAATCTACTCTTTAATACATGTTTTAGTAGATTTTATGAGATGAAACCTAGAATATGAAATCTAGGGTTTATTTTGGAGATTTTTGATTTTTAGCTCTTAGGGCTTAATTGATAGGTGTAGAATAACTCGTTGGGGTAGATTTGAAGTGATCTAGCCTCCTTTTGGAATTTGAGAGGGTTTTTCTATACTTTAAGTGAGTTTTACCTTATTCTTGGGTTGATTTCGAGTTGAACACGTGGGGTGTTCGTTTGTTTTGTCTAACCCTCCTAGCATTTTCTCTAGGGAGCTAAGAGACGTGTGGGCACCTTCGTCGGTACGAACGAAGAGTTCCGAGGAGTCTTGGTGGGTTTGACCTCACCGAAATAGGTGAAATCCCCCCTATGTTGTTTTCCTTATTCTAAAAATAGAAACTCATGTATATTCATGCTAGATAGAGTATATGTGAATTTAAGAATGCTTAAAATATGTGTTATGTTTTATGAAAATTACCTCTATATAGTAGAGAGAGATATGTGCATTGGTAGCATGCATGAGAATAGCATTATATTGTATGGTTTGGAATTATGTTTCTTGCAATGGAAATGACTTATATAATATGCTCTTGGATTTAGAACTCATGTTTGACATAGGAGAAAACATAATGTCATGAAGGGACATTAGACTTGGATTATGTTTGACATAGTAAACCTAATGTCATGAAGTGGCATTAGATAATGTAAATGGATTGAACTCTACATTGTGACATAGAATTAGACCTTTGTGGCCGCTAGTGCTTATACCATATTTTAGATATGATGACATTGGACTTGAGTCGGATATTTATGCTTACTTGCCATTGTGCTCATTCACACATGCTTGTGAGAGTCGCTCCCCACAAACCGGCACTCCGGAGATAGCCATCGTGACATAAGCTCGCCCGTGCGGGATTGGGCGCCGAAATGGGATGTCGCGGAGGAGGCTGATTCCTAGGGTGGGAATGTTGACTACCACGGGGTCATTAGGCATGGCGCAAGCCGGACTACCCACGGATAGGTCCTATATGAATGGAACACTAATAAACTAAAATGTAAAGTGGATATTAGACAAATTAGTAAATAATGACATTTACTAGTTATATTGTGGACATCATATTGGTTATACTTATGCATATTCATGTTAGAATAGCATTTATAATCGTGAAAATTCATGCTAAAGTAGAGACATTGTATTTAGTAAGTTCGATTCATGTTAAATATTCATGCTATTCCTTTCAATTAATTATTAGAACTTACTACTTTTGCTTTTTAGCCTAGTGGTGCATTTTCGCTGAGGTCAGCAATTGCCCACTGGGAACTATTGTTTAATAGTTCTCACGCCCCCTGTTTTGTTGTTTTCTTTCAGAGCCTTCCACGCCGGGAGAGGCTCGAGATCGCGGCAAAGGAGTTGCCTCTAGTTAGTTGCGAGGAGCATCGCTTTTAGGTGGTTTACCTCTCTATTTTTGTATCTATATAGAGAGTGAGAGTTTCGTATCCATGGATAGAGACCACCATTATGATAACTTTAGCACTTGTATTTTGAAATTTTATGCTGTACTACCTTATGTTTATGTTAGTGGATTAGTTCTTATATATCCTTCTTTATTCTAGAATCTAGTTGTTGTATGCTCTGATACTCATAGATACTTATTTATTATTGTTTTATTTATCGCTTTATTATAAACGCCTTATATGTTGTAGGCATATGGCGGGTCTGGACACGCAACGGGCAGGCTTCCGCTAGGTCCCGGGGCATGACAACGAAGGCCTATGTACTCCTAGTAACATGCAAGACCTACTATATATATATATATATATATATATATATATATAGACTAGGCTACTATACTAATCGGCTACACGGATGGTCCGTCTAAGCCAAGTTGTTTTTGGATGAATCTTCCAATCGACGTCGCCCCGTAGCACTTGATCTACACTTAAAGTATTAGAAACTAAATTTATAATTTCTCGATACTATTTACCTATAAACAATATCTAAAATGGAAGCGGCTAAAATAAAAATTCATAAAAATGAATTTAAATTTAAATTCAAGATCAGATTACCTTGATCTTATTCTAAATAGTGAAAGAATTTTTCTGAAAATTTTATGGATTTGATAGTGAAAAAGCCCTCCGTGTCCCATAGTATAGTAGCAACTATATAATATATATATATATATATATATAATATATTAATATATATATAGTTGAGGCTATGATACTTTACAAGTATCCATCATGTGCTATTAGGTTAGCATTGATGCTACTTTTTGATATTAATTAACTTGAATTAAACATAGTTCACTACACCATACAATACACATCATTCTGCACATCACATTTCATCCAAGGTAAAAATACACAAGTATACCGCAATTTATTTAACAATATTCACCTACTTCTATTATATATATATATATATATATATATATAGAGAGAGAGAGAGAGAGAGAGAGAGAGAGAGTTAATTAGAATACAATCGATAGTAGAGTGATAGTATTAATTTTTCTACTTTCTACTCGATCGTTAAATGTGAATTTAATTATTATTTAGTGGTATTGTTACAAATTTAAAGGCAAAAATGTTAATAGTAAATATTATTTATTTATCTATTATCAATAAAAACTTCAACTCTTTAATTAAAATCTGATCATCGTAGTACATAAGAAAATAGTACGCACAAGGATTTCATACGTGCAGATAGATCGATCCTAATAATTAAGTTCGGGCAACTAATTAATTAAATGATTAATGGAGGAGTTACGACCGAACTGCCAGCTGGGTTGGAGCATGCACTTAATTTCCACAGCCCGCCGGGCAGCAGCCGTAACGGATCATCTTAATTCGACCGCGTGCACCTCCGCGCGGGGGGAACGGAGGCAGAGCACATGCATGCATGCTGAAGAGTTTTATAGAGGGTAATTTTGTGTCGACTTAATTGTACGCACTCCGCTTAGAAGACGCCCGTGGACTCGCGCGTACGTGTTTGCTCTCTAGCTAGCATTAATAAATGTTTATATAATTTCATAAGCGTAGTGGCAAAGGGTTTGGTGGTTGGTACCCGAGACCCAAGTTCAAATCCTACTTGATTCATATTTTCAGCTAAGTTTATTTCTAAATGAAATAAACAAAGCGGGTAGCGTGCTAGCTATCTCTCAAAAAAAACAAAAAAAAAAAAATCATAAGCGTACATACCAATTCATGCAAATCAGTTAGCTAGTATTCATAACTATATATATATATATATATATAGAGAGAGAGAGAGAGAGAGAGAGGAACTAGGCTAATATACTATTAATAGCACCAAGTCACTGGTGCTACCAAGTTTTTGGCCATTGGATTAAGAGATGTGCGATTAGGATGACGTGGGCCCCCTAGGGTTGAGAGGGTGGTTGGTTGAATAGTATGATCTAACGGATGAAAATGACCAAAAGGGTAGATCTAACGGCGGAAAACTTGGTAGCACCAAGTGCTTCGTGCAATTAATAGCATAGTAACCGGACTCTATATAGAGTAATTAGTATTACTATATTCTTATGAATATATATATATATATATATATATATATATATATATATATATATATATAGAGAGAGAGAGAGAGAGAGAGAGAGAGGAACTAGGCTAATATACTATTAATAGCACCAAGTCACTGGTGCTACCAAGTTTTTGGCCATTGGATTAAGAGATGTGCGATTAGGATGACGTGGGCCCCCTAGGGTTGAGAGGGTGGTTGGTTGAATAGTATGATCTAACGGATGAAAATGACCAAAAGGGTAGATCTAACGGCGGAAAACTTGGTAGCACCAAGTGCTTCGTGCAATTAATAGCATAGTAACCGGACTCTATATAGAGTAATTAGTATTACTATATTCTTATGAATATATATATATATATATATATATATATATATATATATATATATATATAGAGAGAGAGAGAGAGAGAGAGAGAGAGAGAGAGAGAGAGACTGGG
>NW_017890707.1:7476-8058 GCF_001540865.1 Ananas comosus | reverse complement strand
ATATATATATATATATATATATATATATATATATAGAGTCCGGCTACTATACTTTTATTAATATTGGCTTCCTTATACTCATAAGTTTTCGGCCCTTAAATTTATTCCATTAATCATTTTCATCCGTTAGATCATACTATTTAACCAACTACCCACTCAACCCTAGGGACCATTCTCATTTTAAATGGGGACCAGCATCATCCTAACCATACATTCCATCAATCAACAGTAAAAAATTTATGAGTACAAGAGAGTCTATACTCATAAGAGTATAGTAACCCCAGCCAATATATATAGAGTAGGTCTTGTGTGCTATATATTTTCAACCGTTGATTTTGAACCCTTCCGATCGGTAGGTAAATGATACCGAAAAATCGCAAAATTTATTTTCTAGATAGTTCAAATATACTAGATCAAGTCTAACGGAGCCAATCGTCGATACAGAAACTCTATCATCAAAAACGGCTTAGGAGAACGGAGGCCTCCATCCTCCTAATAGCACACAAGACCTACTATATATATATATATATATATATATATATATATATATAGAGAGAGAGAGAGAGAGAGAGAGAGAGAGAG
>NW_017890707.1:6348-7395 GCF_001540865.1 Ananas comosus | reverse complement strand
GGCTTGTAGGGAGCGACCCTCACAAGCATGTGCGAATGAGCACAAATGGCAAGCAAGCATAGTCCAAGTCTCAAGTATCCAATCCTCATGTCTCTAACATGGCAAGGTCACTAGCATCCCAAGGATCTAGTCCAATGTCTCTAAGTGATGTCCCAACACTCACTTGCTTAGTGCCTCTTTATGACACTTAAGCATCACAACAGATCAAGCCCAAAATCTTGTTCTATGTTTCCATTAAAACATCAATATCAATGATTACCATGACCCGGGCCCAATGCCTCTTTATGACATTGTCCCAATTCTCAAATAGTCCAAGTTTTCAAGCCCTCTCTAGGCTTCTAACCTTCCTAATGTCACAATTGGCATATAGGTTAAATGCATGAATCCAATCTCATTTACACTATAGGAGCATGGCAACACGTCTCACCTAGAATGCTAAATGCAACTATAGGCCTACCAAGCTACTCTCTACTACATAGAGATCCCAAAATTTCATCATATATGACATAGGCCTTTTAAGCATTCTAAAATTCACAATAAATACATATAATAAGAATATGCATGTTTTTTCATTTAACGATACTTAATTAAGCACAAATAAGAATTTCCCATTGTGTGGCTAGGTCAAACCCACCGAACCGTCGCGTAGGGCCTCGTTTCGCCGAACAAAGTTGTCCCCGAGTCTCAAAATACTCTAAAAGTAATCAACGAAGAAATACGAGGGCATTACGACCAACCATAAGATCAAACATTAACCTAGAAGCGAAAAGGGCCAAAACTCACCTCAAGAGAAGAAATCTCTTCCAAAGCTCCAAAAGAAAGCTAGAACCCTTCCAATCCAAGCCCAAGGAAGGTTCTAAACCAACCAATCAAGCCTCAAAAGCCCTAAGTTCAAAAAGCCCAAAATAAACCCTAAGTCCGAAAACTAGGGTTTCATCTCCCAAAAATCACCAAAACAAGAATCTAGAGGAGGGAAACATGATACTAATCCTTTGGAAGCTTCAATCCAAGCTCAAAATGCCCTAGGGTTGAAGTTTGGTCCACCAC
>NW_017890707.1:0-4898 GCF_001540865.1 Ananas comosus | reverse complement strand
TATATATATATATAATTAGGCTGGAATACTATTAATAGTAAAACGCTCTTTTTGCTATCAAGTTTTTAACCCTTGGATGAAAAATTGTAGGGCCGGGATAATATTAGTCGGTTAGAGTTGAGTGGTCCCCCTAGGGTTGAGCGGTCGCCAATGGTTAGAAATATTGAAAGAGTTGATCCAAAGGCTAAAAAACTAGTAGTAACAATGGAATTTTGCTACTAATAGTAGTCCAGTCCAACTCTATATATATATATATTTAGAGTTGAGCTGGAATACTATCGGTAGCAAACGGTCTCCGTTGCCACCCATTTGTTTTCGATGATGGATCCTCCAAATTGATGATCGGCACCGTTGAAAATGATCTATACCACTTGAAGTATCCAGAAATCAAATTTCATGTTTTTACGATATTGTTCTCTCGTTCATCAAGTGGGCGTAAAAATGAACGGCTGAAAATAAATATCCTCTAAAAAGTGATGATAAAAATTTTGTAATCAAGATCGAGAGTGTAGATCATGTTCTAAATAGTTTAAAAAATTTTCTAACCAAAATTCAATTGATTTGGATAGCTTTATACCGTTAACGAGAAAACACCTCACATCGACCATTAAAATTACAAATTTTGAAACCCTTTGATCATTAGGTCAATGATATCGAAAATATTTGAAATTTAATTTCTAGATACTTCAAATGATATAGATCATGTTCAACGGTGCCGATCGTCGATTTGAGGGCTCCATCATTNTTACTATTATTATTATTTTTATTATTACTATTATATATACATGCAGAGGTCAATAGCTGTTATTGTATCTTTCTCACAGAAAAAAAAAATAAAAAAATGCTGTTATTGTATCTTATTAAAATCGGCTTCGATCAATGTTTAATTAATAATAAGTGGCAAGCTGGATTTGTTGAGAATTTCTGGGTGAAAACAGGATTTTAGAGGGCTTTTCTTTTTGCACTTTGGATTGCAGCTATAAATTGTATTTTATTTGGAAGAAACAAAGCCAAAAAAAAAAACAAAACATTACTAAAAGTTAAATTTATAATTTGAATTTAAAATAATAACATTAGGAATTAGAGAATTACAAAATAAAAGTATTAAATTAAGTCCTTGATTGGCATTGTGTTTGTTTTTTCTTTTTTATTGGTATATAAAAAGTTTAGAAGTGGATAGAAAATTACTTGTAATTTTTTTATTCAATGTGTTTATTCGACAATGAAAACTAAAAATTTAAAAATAATTTTCTTTTCAGCTTTTAAAATTGTCATCTCTTGGGTAATCAGATGTAGAAAACTACTTTTTTGGAGAAAAAAATTTTGTGGAAAATTTTTTTAGTTTTTGTTGTTTGGTTCGGTGGAAAAGAAAATTAATTTTTCATGTATACGTCTTTGGTTGGTAAGACAAAAAATTAAAAAATAGTTTTTTTTTTTATTTTACTTATTTGGTTAATTGAAAATTTTAATATATGAACACTTTTTATAAAAAGAGAGTGAGATTACTAACCTTTTAAAATTTAACATATATAATACTTACAAACTCTTTATAATATAAATAACAAATTATTAAATAAAAATAAATTTTAACTATATTTTGGAACAAATAATATAATTTGATAAAAAAAATTAGAGATAATAGAGGTGACGGATAGGAGATGAAGATGGTTCTTTCATCTATATATATATAGAGAGAGAGAGAGAGAGAGAGAGAGAGAGTAGAGCTACTATGCTATTGGAAGCATAAAATAGTTGGTGCTTTTGATTTTTCAGTTCTTAAATTAATCCCATTGATCATATCTAATTATTGGATTAATATTATTAACCAATAGGGACCACTCAACCCTAGGGACCACTCAACCCTTAGAGGACAGTTATCATCCCAACCGTAGAGTCTTTGATCCAAAGGATAACAAATCGAAAGGACCAACTACTTTATACTTTCGTTAGTATAGTAGCTCTACTATATATATATATAGCAGAGCTGCTGTGCTCTCAGGAATACGGAGGCTTCCGTGCTCCTGAGCTGTTTTCGATGATGGAATTTTCGAATCGACGATCGGCTCTGCTAGACTTGATCTAGGATATTTAAAGTTTTTAGAAAATAATTTTTGCTATTTTTTGATATTATTTACTTAGTGATCGAAAAGATTCAAAATCAATAATTTTTAATGGTTTGATATTTGTCGTTTTCAAGTTTAACGGTGTAGAAGTATTCAAATCAAATGAAATTTTAATACAAAATTCTTTATACTATCTACAACAAAATTAATATTTCTGATTGAAAATTTTAGTGCTATATCACCACTTTTTATAAGATTTTTATTTTCAGCCGTTAAAAATTATTGATTTTGATACCTTTCGATTGTTAGTTAAATGATATTGAAAAATCGCAAAAATTATTTTCTAGAAACTTCAAATACGCTAGATCAAATCTAACGGAGCCGATCGTCGATTCGAAAATTCCATCATCGAAAACGGCTCAGGAGCACGGAGGCCTCCGTGCGGCCTCCGTGCTCCTGAGAGCATAGCAGTCCTACTCATATATATATATATATATATATATATATAGTTGTGCTGGTATGCTTATGGAAGCACGGAGGCCTCCGTGCTTCCAAGCCGTTTTCGATGTTCGGACTTTCGAATCGACGATCGGCTCTGTTAGAGTTGATCTAGAGTATTTGAAGTACCTAGAAAATAAATTTTGCGATTTTTCGATATCATTTGCCTAGTGATCGAAGAGGCTCAAAATCAATAATTTTAACGGCCGTGGTGAGCCGGTTACAAGTTTAACGGTGTAGAAATATCCAAATCTGATGAAAATTTTATAGAAAATTCTTTTCACTATTTAGAGTAAGATCAGCACCTCTGATTTTAAATTCAAGTCTTTTATCATCATTTTTTATAAGATTTTTATTTTCAGCCGTTCATTTTTAGACTACTCGTTTGATACGTAAATGATGCCGAAAAATTATGAAATTTAGTCTCTAAATGCTTTCAATAGTGTAGATCAAGTTTAACGGAGCCGATCGTCGATTTGGAAGCCGCATCATTGAAAACAACTTGATAGCACGGAGGCCTCCGTGCTACCGGTAGTATACCAGTCTAGCTCTATATATATATATATATATATAATTAGGCTGGAATACTATCAATAGCACCAATCTATTGGTGCTATTGGTTTTTTAGTCCTTGGATTGAGAAATATGCGGTTAGGATGATGTAGGCCCCCTAGGGTTGAGTAGGTGGTTAGTTGAATAGTATAATCTAACGGGTAAAAATAATAAAAGGGTTCAATCTAACGATGGAAAACTCGATAGCACCAAATCCTTGGTACTATCGATAGTTGTCACGCCCCGAGCCCGATCCTCTTTGGCCGGTTCGAGAGCATGAGACAGACGCCGAACGGACAGAGCCTCCCCCTGTCCGCCCAAGGCTCAACAACAAGTACAGATAGAGTATAGAAATTGCATAAGCGAAAGTATACACAATGGCTTGCATGAGGGCAAGCAATAGCCAAGAGTGAAAGTAAACAACTACGCTTAAGGAATCGATTACATTTTTCATCATTTCTTTTCTTTTACATCATAGGATTTCAAAATATCATTCTTGCATTTAAATGTAAAGATCTTTCACAACATACATATTCTTTTCTTTAACAACTAAATCATCAAGTACAAAAGATGACATATAACAAAAGGGGTATGCAACTAAAATAGATAAATGTCTCGGGCGGTCTCTACCTAGGACGCGATGCCCTTACCGCAATCGTCTANTATATATATATATATATATATATATATATATAAGCTGAAATACTATCAATGGCACCAATCTATTGGTGCTATTGGTTTTTTAGCCCTTAGATTGAGAAATGTGCGGTTAGCATGATGTGGGCCCTCTAGGGTTGAGTGGGTGGTTAGTTGAATAGTATAATCTAATGGGTAAAAATAATCAAAGGGTTAAATCTAACGATGGAAAACTCGATAACACCAACTCCTTGGTGCTATCGATAGTATCCTAGTCAGACTCTATATATATATATATAATTAGGCTGGAATACTATTAATAGTAAAACGCTCTTTTTGCTATCAAGTTTTTAACCCTTGGATGAAAAATTGTAGGGTCGGGATGATATTAGTCGGTTAGAGTTGAGTGGTCCCCCTAGGATTGAGCGGTCGCCACTGGGTTATAGTATTTAATCCAATGGTTAGAAATATTGAAAGAGTTGATCCAAAGGCTAAAAAACTAGTAGTAACAATGGAATTTTGCTACTAATAGTAGCCCAGTCCAACTCTATATATATATATTTAGAGTTGAGCTGGAATACTATCGGTAGCAAACGGTCTCCGTTGCCACCCATTTGTTTTCGATGATGGAGCCTCCAAATCGATGATTGGCACCGTTGAAAATGATCTATACCACTTGAAGTATCCAGAAATCAAATTTCATGTTTTTACGATGTTGTTCTCTCGTTCATCAAGTGGGCGTAAAAATGAACGGCTGAAAATAAATATCCTCTAAAAAGTGATGATAAAAATTTTGTAATCAAGATCGAGAGTGTAGATCTTGTTCTAAATAGTTTAAAAAATTTTCTAACCAAAATTCAATTGATTTGGATAGCTTTATACCGTTAAACGAGAAAACACCTCACATCAACCATTAAAATTACAAATTTTGAAACCCTTTGATCATTAGGTCAATGATATCGAAAATATTTGAAATTTAATTTCTAGATACTTCAAATGATATAGATCATGTTCAACGGTGCCGATCGTCGATTTGAGGGCTCCATCATTGAAAACAAATGGGTGGCAACGGAGCCCGTTTGCTACTGATAGCATTCCAGCTCAAATCTATATATATATATATATATATACTAGTTGAATATACGTGCA
>NW_017890706.1:9429-38811 GCF_001540865.1 Ananas comosus | reverse complement strand
GGAACCATGCATGTTCAAAATAATTGAATTGTACCATTTTCTTCTTTTATTAATTAATTTATCTCAAAATTTTCATAATAGTTTTTCGTCTTTTATGAGAGTGGAACCATGCATGTTCAAAATAATTGAATTAGAAGAAGAAAGTGAGATTCATTTAGTGCCGTATAGACAAAAGAGGATGGCAGGTGCATGCACGAAAGCGTGGAAACTCATATTCAATGAGTCTGTCCTAGGGTGAAAACGTACAGCTGGATACGGTCGGAGATTTGATGAAATTATATTCATATTTATTATTTTTTTCTATGTGAATTCGAATACGTATGTATATGGGATGTTAAATTTTGATTACCATATCTATAATGTTAAAATTTTATTACCATATCTACTAAAAACGAATTAGAATATAATTGAATATTTTTTCGGATTCAGATATGGATCTGATTTGTATTTGAATATTATTTGGATAATAATATATTCTAATATACGCATATGAATATGAAATATTATTTGGATAATAATATATTCTAATATACGCATATGAATATGAACTAGAATTAACAATAATATAATTAAAATTTCACATTCCTGTTCAAATTTTTATATACCTATATTTTATTGAATAATATCTAAGATTTAACACCGACCGTCCCTAGAGCAAGTGGCAAAGGGCTTGGTGGTTGATACCCGAGACCCAAGTTCCAATCCTAGTTGATTCACATTTCTAGCTAAGTTTATTTCTAAATGAAATAAACGAAACGGGTAGCATGCTACCTATCTCTTAAAAAAAAAAAAAAAAATCTAAGATTTAACAAATACAAATATAATTTCAATACTCATAATAAACTGAAGAAAATGCATAATAAACCAGCAATCAAACCCCAAAGTATAATTCAAATCCAAATTTATAATTATAATTATTCTAAGTTTAAATTTAAATATATATTTGAATTTAAATTATTATTATTATTGAATTTTAATAATAATTTGAGGTGTGGGAAATCGAATTCATCTCACATAAGAGTATTTTTTACCATCTAAGCTACACCCTTCTTATTATTTTTCCGTAATATATGAATTAATAATAGTATATATTATTTTTTGGATATCTGAAATCGAATCCGAATCCGAATCCAAATTCGAATTCGAATCTAAATCCAAATCTGAATTTGAATCCAAATTTGAAATATTCTAATGCATCTGCATCTGAATTAATTTGAATTTAAAAATATTGTAAATATAACATCCAAATTTGTATTCGACCGAATACGTAATTTTGATATTTGTATTCACATCTGATCGAATATGGTGTTAGATTCAATCTGAGTTTGTCCTAAGTACTTTCACCCATAATTAGGGTGCATGGATTTACATTTGATTTTTCAAGTGGATGAATCATCTCCACTTCATGTTAAAAGCATTGATGCTAAAAAGGCCTTTTATAAGAAATGATAGAAATTAAATAGGCTTTGCCTTCTGTTTATACAGACTCATGCTAGTAAGAATATTCAAGATTTCATTCTTACCTGTAAGAAAGCTAAGGATTTTGAAGGCAAAAGAGGATTAGATTGTCAGTTCTGATAAAACTAAAACAAGCATCCTAATGTCTCAGATAACTGGATAAATTGCATTGTTACCTCCTGAGCTTTTGGCGAAGTTTTATTTTATTCCTCGAACTCCTAAAATGGATATTTAACATCCTAAACTCTAATATTTCATTCATGTTACCCCTTCCATCAGTTTTTCGTCAAGCTCCGTTAACCAGAAACTGACAGAAGAGGTAAACGGAATAAAATATTAGAGTTTAGAGTGTTAGATGTCTATTTTAGGAGTTTAGGGGGTTAAGTGAAACTCGCCAAAAGTTCAAGAGGTAATAATGCAATTTACCCCAACTATAATTTATTTTTATATTAAAAATTTCTAATTGGTTGAAATGAAGTACATAAATTTTATTTAAGTGTATTTTCTAGGGCAATGCTTATAAAGATAAAAGAAACAAACGAGTACTATAGAAAATTAACTGAGAATTAAAATATCTATATCCGAGTGAGGACACCTATTGTAAATCAACCATATTAGCGAATACATCAGGACAGCATAGTGTTCGAACATCGTAGGTAGTTAGTATCACTATTTTCTTATCTTTAAGCCACTCTATTCATTTCTTTCGCTTTTATTACAATAAAATGTAGGATAAATTATGATATAATTTATTTTAGGATAAAAAATATATATAAATTCAAAATCAAGCATGATCACTAACTTGAGGATTAGTAGTCAATCCATAAGTAATATATTATAATAAAATAATTTATAGTCAAGAGTCCTCTACGGGGTAAATTGCATTGCTACCTCCTGAACTTTTGGCGAGTTTTATTTAACATCCTAAACTCTAATATTTTATTCGTTTTACCCTTTCCGTCAGTTTCTCATCAACGGAGCTTGACGAAAAACTGACGGAAGGGGTAATATGAACGAAATATTGGAGTTTAGGGTGGTAAATATCCATTTTAGGAGTTCGAGGGGTAAAGTGAAACTTCGCGAAAAGTTCAGGAGGTAACAATGCAATTTACCCTTTAAGATTAAGTCAATACAAACCATTAGTTAAATAACAAAACCTACTACAGNTAAATCGATGATCAATACCATGAAAGATGATTAAAGATAGGGTAAATTGCATTGTTATCCCCTAAACTTTTGGCGAAGTTTCACTTTACCCTTCAAACTTCTATAATGGACATCTAACCCCCTAAACTCTAATATTTTGTTCATATTACCCATTCCGTCAGTTTTCTGTCAAGCTCCGTTAACCGGAAACTGACGGAAGGGGTAAAACGAATGAAATATTAGAGTTTAGGGTGTTAGATGTCTATTTTAGGAGTCTGGGGGTTAAGTGAAACTCGCCAAAGTTCAGGGGGTAACAATACAATTTACCCAAATTTTTACTATAAATTATTTTTATATTTTATATTAAAAATTTCTAATTGGCTGAAATGAAGTAAAAAAATTTTATTTAAGTGTATTTTATAGAACAATGCTTCTAAAGATAAAAGGGACAAACGAGTACTACAGAAAATTAACTGAGAATTAAAATCTCTATATCCGAGTGAGGCAACCATATTAGCGAGTACACCAGAATAGTAGAGTGTTCGAGCATCGTAGATAGTTAGTATCGCTCTTTTTTTTATCTTTAAGCCACTCTAATTCATTTTTTTCACTTTTATTTTATTACAATAAAATGTAGAATAAATTATGATATGATTTATTTTAGGATAAAAAATATATATAAATTCAAAATCAAGCACGATCACTAACTTGAGAATTAGTAGTCAATCCATAAGTAATATATTATAATAAAATAATTTATAGTCAAGAGTCCTCTACGGGGTAAATTGCATTGCTACCTCCTGAACTTTTGGCGAGTTTTATTTAACATCCTAAACTCTAATATTTTATTCGTTTTACCCTTTCCGTCAGTTTCTCATCAACGGAGCTTGACGAAAAACTGACGGAAGGGGTAATATGAACGAAATATTGGAGTTTAGGGTGGTAAATATCCATTTTAGGAGTTCGAGGGGTAAAGTGAAACTTTGCCAAAAGTTCAGGAGGTAACAATGCAATTTACCCTTTAAGATTAAGTCAATACAAACCATTAGTTAAATAACAAAACCTACTACAGAAGGGTTTTTCTAGACAGATAAACCAGAAATTTCAAATATAAAAGAATAGCCAACTCTATCTAATCTAGTACAAGAGCATACATAAAGCGTGCCATCCAAATCCAATGTGTAACCTATGTTTAGAAGTAGCCTACAGGTACCAACTACCTCCACACATGACATAATCTTGTTATCAGAGAAGATGTTACGTTCCCGTTCAATTAGTTCCCTCTAATTTAAACAGTAGCACTTGAATCAATTCACCAACTTTATAGAGGAACATTAACTAAATTACACTCAAACAAAAGAAAAGACGAGCTACCTTTCTTCTATAGCCAATTCTTATAGTTAAGAAGGTCATTTTTCATGTGGCTCCCCTTACAGTAGAAATAGCATTTGACTTTAATTTTACCGCTAGAGTTAAATGTCTCTCAACAGGTGGATTAGTCTTTTGCTTCTTTAGAGACTATCCTCTCTTACTTTCCCCACGTTTGAAGTACTTCTATTGTTATAGACCAATTGTGCACTCTCTCTCCTTTATTCTCTCATCCTTTTAAATAAGGTCATTGATAAACCACTTCTCTTTCTACGTGTTATAAAATATCTTAGAAAGATAGTACTAAGTTGATGAGAAAATTAATATAAAGTGGATTGAAAAAGTCACAGAAATAGTAAACTCCATCTCATTCATCCCCATAATATCCTCACGAGTATTGCATATAAGTTATCTGGGGTAAATTGCATTGTTACCTCCTGAACTTTTGGCAAAGTTCCACTTTATCCCTCGAACTCCTAAAATGGACATCTAACACCCTAAACTCTAATATTTTATTCACGTTATGTTAGATGTCCATTTTAGGAGTTCGAAGGGTAAAGTGAAACTTCGCCAAAAATTCAGGAGGTAACAATGCAACTTACCCTAATCTTAAATATCATTCTAAATAATGCTTTCTTATCCCACATGCATCAATTGGCAATCAGTGTAGTTTACTAAATGAACAATCCTGCATACTACAGTACGTATAGGAGACTTGGGCATATCTCCAAGGAGAGAATCCAAATACTAGTAAATGAAAGGGTGTTAGGGCCCTTGGACTTTAGCGACTTTGATTCATGCATCGACTGCATGAGGGCGAAACAGACAAATATCTCCAAAAAGGATGCCAAAAGAAATAACGCTCTCCTAGAAATTAATTATGCACACAAATATTTGGGATCATTTACCCTTGTATTATGGGCGAAAGTACTTGTCAACTTTATAGATGATTAATTATTCACTTACATGATCCTTTCCTATTGTCTAACAAGGCAGATGTATTTCAAGCAGAAGCAATTAAGTGATAAAGATAGTCAGATTAAATAGAGGTGGCAAATACTATAATCGATTCACAAAATTGGGACAAAGGGAAGGACAATTAGCACAATATCTTAAAGATGAAGGTATTGTATTATAATACACAATGGCCGGCACACCTAGTCCAAATAGTGTAGCCAAAGAAAAAATCGTGTGCTTAAGGAGATAGTCCATTTTAACGACAACAGTACATATGCTAAATAAAATTCTTACTAAGGTGGCTGAGAAAACTCACTATAAGCTATGGATGAGTAGGAAATCATCATTATACTACTTGCATATTTGGCTGCCAAAGTTAAGATTTATAATCCCTACGAAAAGTCATTTGATCCTAGTCATTATACTACTTGCATAGTGAATATTTCATTGGTTATCCTGAAAGATTGAAGGGTTACAAATTTTATTGCCCCGAACGTACACCTAGATTACAGAGACCTAAAAAGCTAGATTTCTTGAAATAACAACAATAGGAGTGTGTCACGCCCCGGAGTTCCTTTTTATGAAACCATTTGAAAGAAGGCCAATTTGAAGCCAACATATCAACGAAAAGTGCCTTTTTTTAAAAAAAAAACCCTTGACCCAAGGGATGACAGATTAGCCACAAATATAGAGAATTTTCTATCCACACTCATAGAGTTTCTTCTGTATTTGCACGGCGTCACACATAGTACAAGTCACAACCATATCTTTTCACAATTTATAAACACAACTGTACATCACATGATTCATAAATATTCCACATCTATCAGTTGAAAGTGTTTCCTACCCAAAAAGTTTATTTTGAATCACTACGATCATGAAAAGCCGAAAAATCTTTTAAAAACTATTTTCCATATGAAAACCTTTTATCCTTTAAAAGCAAGCTACCATGAGGGATAGAAAACTATTTCCATAAATTCATAGCACTTTATTTAAAATCCCATAACGAAATCACATTTGAGTCAAGCCAAACTAAACACCACAAAAATCTAGTTATTCATCATAAAAAAGGGGGTAAATTGCATTGTTACCCCCTGAACTTTTGACGAAGTTTCACTTTATCCCTCGAACTCCTAAAATGGACATCTAACACCCTAAACTCTAATATTTCATTCATGTTACCCCTTCCGTTAGTTTTCCATCAAGCTCCGTTAACCGGAAACTGACGGAAGGGTTAAAACGAATGAAATATTAGAGTTTAGGGTGTTAGATGTCTATTTTAGGAGTTTGAGGGGTTAAGTGAAACTCGACAAAAGTTCAAGGGGTAACAATGCAATTTACCCCAACTATAAATTATTTTATTATAATATGTTACTTATGGATTGACTACTAAACCTCAAGTTAGTGATCGTACTTGATTTTGAATTTATATATATTTTTTATCCTAAAATAAATTATACCATAATTTATCATACTTTAGAAGCATTATTCTAAAGTATTGTAAAATATTATTTTATATTTTTATATTAAAAATTTCTAATTGACTGAAATGAAATACAAAAATTTTATTTTAGGCTACAATAAAATTACATTGCATAATTTCATAGGAAATAAGTGTATTTTTTAGAACAATGCTTCTAAAGATAAAAGGGACAAACGAGTACTACAGAAAATTAACTGGGAATTAAAATCTCTATATCCGAGTGAGAACACCTATTGTAAATCAACCATATTAGCGAGTACACCAGGACAGTAGAGTGTTCGAGCATCGTAGGTAGTTAGTATCGCACTTTTCTTATCTTTAAGCCACTCTAATTCATTTCTTTCGTTTTTATTTATTACAATAGAATGTAGGATAAATTATGGTATAATTTATTTTAGGATAAAAAATATATATAAATTCTAAATCAAGTATGATCACTAACTTGAGGGTTACTAGTCAATCCATAAGTAACATATTATAATAAAATAATTTATAGTCAAGAGTCCTACGGGGTAAATTGCACTGCTACCTTCTAAACTTTTTACGAGTTTCACTTAACCCCCCAAACTCCTAAAATAGATATCTAATACCATAAACTCTAATATTTCATTCGTTTTACTCCTTCCGTCAGTTTCCGGTTAATGGAGCTTGACGGAAAACTGACGGAAGGGGTAACATGAACGAAATATTAGAGTTTAGGGTGTTAGATGTCCATTTTAGGAGTTCGAGGGGTAAAGTGAAACTTCGCCAAAGTTTAGAGGGTAACAATGCAATTTACCCTAAGAAAAGGTGTAAAGTCTAGAATCAAAAGTGCGACCATGTCGGGCCTCTATCACTCGCTAGCTACGCGCCTCAAGCCTCGTCTCGACTTGTACCTCCAAGATCATTTGAAGGGGGGGAGAGAGAGAAACCAACAAGGGTCTCCCAATGGGTGCTGCAAGCCGACGAGGGCGACCGTACTTATTGGTAACAAAAAATATAGCTATGAAAGGTAATACAGCAGCAATGTAAAATAGAAAACAAAATACATGTACAACTATCGCTATTGTAAATAAAATGCATCAACCAGACGGTAAGTCCAAAATATTGAATCCAGATCCACCGTGTCGGTCTAAAGACCTCAGGCAAGTGCCACGATCGCTCTAATAAACATGTAACCCTAGCATAAACTCCTGGGCTCACGAGTTGGCACTCCCAACCACTTCTCTAGAAAAAAAACACTTTTTTGCGGTGGCTAAATTGTTGGTGTACGTGAAGTGCTGACGAGTAGTGGCGATCGATGCAAATATTCTCAATAGCCATCGGCAAGTAGCCAACAATCAAACCCCACATGGTATACCAACCGAAGAGGTCATCAAACAACCGGAGTCTCAAAAAACCAACCAACTAGGTCACAACTGATGTCACATCATGCACGAGTATAGTAAACAACCGCTCTACTTCTAAATCATGATAAACAGGTATAGGAAATGACTAAGTAGAGCAATAAGAATTAGGATCACATGGTGTCAAGCTCAACAACAGCGAATAATGCAAGAAGTATAAAGAGAGGGTGGAGGGAACATCATCGAGCATGCACTACTAGACCGACTTCGGATCGAAGTACCCACCTATATCACTGTCATGTCTGCCCCTAAGATGTGCAAGATAGTCAACTGGACCTACGAAGGATCTACTGAGTCAGAGTCCAACCCTATTGGCTCAAAACACAACACTCACAATCCCAAGATTTCTCACAGAATTGGTTTTCCAAAAATCGATCTTCGTAACTTGCCAGAAGTCCCAAAATTCACACCGGGGCGTCGCCGGGACCCACGAAGTGTCCCGAAATGTACCGACTTGTGCCACGAGTCACCCACTGACCCGAAACACACCAATTTGGATGTCCCGGCAGCAAACACTAATTCATACATTGAAACGATTATTGTCGGATAATCGTACCGATTCGGGTTTCCAGAAGTGTCAAATTTGACACTAGAACCCTCCACCGCTCACCTATCGTCTCCGGACACTCAAGATGATGTGGGTGGCTAGCCAACATAGCTTAGCGGCAAGGCCTAGAACATTCCAATAGCATCAGATGAAATACGAATCGAAACCGCGTTCCGCGGGCAAATTTCTCTGAAAAATGCACAAAATCGATATTCGGTCTCTGCAGAAGGCTTCGGACCTTGGACGATCAGAGGTCACATGCAGCATTTACATGTTGCCCACAATAGCCCACAGTGCAAAATTTGCACAAAAATTTCTAAAAATCTCAATAATCACTATATATACATACAATTTGTGGAGGTTAAGGCTGTTACCTCAATCCGAGCACTGCTAAGGTCAGCCGAGGCACGGACTGACAGGTCTTGTCGAGGCAAAGGCCATGCTCATAGTCCGGAGCACAGCAAACCACTGTGGAGCACGTGGGAGCAAGCCGAAGTTCTACGAAAAGTGTGTACCAGGAGCAACGAAGGCGAAACCAATGATACGGGCCTCACTAACAGCAAATTAGGTGAGCACTGTGATCAGCGGTCCTTTGGGGACACCATACTCACCTTCAGAGGTGTTGGAGTGGCCCCAAGTCTCCAGAACAGTGAAGGCACAAAAAATAAGCCCTAATCGGGCTTGACAGGGAGCAGACGAGCTTTGGCCGGCTGTCGGCGGGTTAGCGGCACGCGCGTCGGCAACAGGGGGATGTGGCGGGAGGTGGGGGTGGCGGCGTGGGATCAACCCGAGCCTGCATGGGTGAGCTTGGGCTCACGGTCTCTTCTTCGGCCGCAGAAAAGTTCGGGACCACCAAGAAAGGACTGCGGGCCTCTTGGGACCGAGAGGGAGGGGAGGAGATGGTGGACGACGGCGGTGGAGGCGGCATAGCACGGCACGACCGCACTTGTCCAAGATGGCTCCAAACAGCAGTAGCTGCGGCGGCGGCGCTCGAAGGGAGCTGCTGCAGGTAGGAGGGGCTTGCCGGGAATCAAGAGTAGCGCCGGAAGGGAGCCTGAGGGTGGGGGGTGTTCCCTGCCTTGCCCTTGGCAGAGAAGGNTATATATATATAGAGAGAGAGAGAGAGAGAGAGAGAGAGAGAAAGAGAGAGAGAGAGAGAGAGAGAGAGAGAGAGTCAGGCTATGGTACTTGTAAAAGCATGAAGCACTTGGTGCTTGTAAATTTTTTACCATTAGATCTATGTATTTGATTATTTTCAACCGTTAGATTATACTATTCAACCAACCACCCACTCAACCCTAGAGGGCCCACATCATCCTAACTACACATCCCTCAATCTAATGACCAAAAATCTATAAGCACCAACAACTTAGTACTTTTGAAAGCATATGAGCTCAATTCTATATATATATAAATCTTACATCAATTCATCTAAAGACTAATATATTATTCTTGTCTTGTCAATTTTTCAATATAAAGATTTTAAAATTTTTTTAAATCAAAGGTGCAAGATCTAAATCTCTTTTTAAAATAAAAAAAATTGTAGACCTCCCATATAAGGATTTAACATAATTTATACATTATATAATTTAAAAGTTTTGTCAATATATATGGCATTTTTTTCTTTGTCGTCTCCACTTGACAAGCTCTCACCTTTCCTCTTCTATCTTCTCCTCTCCTCTTCTCTCTCTTGTTTCTTCCATGTGGCAGGTCTCCCCTTTTTCCTCTCTCTCCCCTCCTTTCTCTCTCCTTTTCAAATGTCTTTCTTTCTCTTTTCGCTCTCTCTTAATCTTTTTCTCTCTAAATTATTCTTTTCAAATGTCTCTCTTTCTCTTTCCGCTCTCTCTTAAGTTTTCTCTCTCTAAATTATTCTTTCTCTCTAAATCTTTCTCTCTTTCTAAATGCTTGTCTTTTTTCTTTTTTTAGCAACCACACAATCAAATTCTTGCCCTTTCCCTTTCTCTTTCTCTCATGAAAATCCCTCTTTTGTAAGGAGATTCGAAACTAGTTTGGACAGTGGCAGCGGTGGCGGCTTGGGCAGCAACAGCAGCAGACGACGGCAGTGGCTGATTGGGTAGCATCAACGGCGATTGCCGCAACGACGACGGTCACAAAAAAAGCTTTCATTTAGATAATTTTCTCTCTTACTTTTTTTTTTATTTTTTAACTTCATTTATGCTAGTGAAGTGGGGGCTCTGATCTTTTCAGGAGTTTGTGTTGTTTGTTTTTTTAAATGATTTATTTTTCTTCTAACCTGTCTAAATGAAAGCTTTTTTTTGTGAGGAGATTCGAAATCTGTGTTAGCGGCGGCGGTGACAGTGGCGGACATGGCGGCAGTGACGGATTGGATAGCATCAGTGACGGTTAGGATGTAAACGAGCCGAACAAGAGCGAGCTGGGGTCGGCTCGTGTTCGGCTCGTTTATTAAACGAGCCGAATACGAGCTGGCTCGTTAAAGTATCGAGCCGAAAAATTCAGCTCGTGTTTGGCTCGTTTATTAACGAGCCGAACACGAGCTAGCTTATGAGCTGGCCAACGAACAATAAATTAAAAAGAATTAAATTAAATATGTATAAAAAATAAATTTATAAAATCTTATCCATTAGACTTTGATCTAATAGTTAAAACTTTATATATAAATGAGTCTTTTTATAATTAAGCTCGTATTTATATTTTTATTTTGCTAAAAATTAAATAATAAAAATATATATTATATATAATTATTTATTTATATAGAAAAATATAAATTAAATAAATTATATAAATATAAAATATATGTATTCGAGCTGTTATCGAGCTGAACACGAGCGAGCTGACCCCAGCTCGTGTTCGGCTCGTTTATTAAACGAGCTGAAAAATCCAGCTCGTGTTCGGCTCGTTTACTAAACGAGCGAGCCAATCTCGAGCTTATTTCGAGCCGAACAAGAGCTGGCTCGCGAACAACGAGCTGGATTGCCACCCCTAGTGACGGTTGCGATGACGGCGGTGACGACAACGACGTCTTGGGCGGTTACAAAAATAAAACTTTTCATTTAGTTAATATTTCCTCTTAACTTTATTTTTAAACTTTATTTATGGTGGAGGCTCGAATCTTTTTCTATTTAAGTAGGTGTTGGTATTATTTATTTTTCGATATGAATTTTTTTTTCTTTCAACCTGTCAAATAAAAGTTTTTTTTTGTGGGGATATTCTAAACTGGTTTCGGCAGCGACAGTGGTAGACATGCGGTTGCGGTGACGGATTGGGCAATCACAAAAAAAATCTTTCATTTAGGTAATATTCCCTTCTAGATTTTTTTAATTATTTTTTAACTTCATTGATGGTCATGACGTGGGGGCTCGAGTATTTTTATACTTAAATAGGAAAGTTTTTTTCCCATCAACCTAAGGGACACTTGACTCTTCGGCATCCGCGCAATCAATCTTGAACCCTGCATAGAAACTTCTAAAATGCTCTAGCAAAACCTCCGACAAAACTTTTCTTCATAGTTTCTGCGATTGCAAAGGAGAAGTCAGGAGAAAATACTTTGTCCGTGACAACCTCCCTGACCTAACACACAGACAACCTCGTCGTGTGCTAAGCTGCTCCCAGTCCGCGTAGCCTTCCACGCAGTCTGTCGTGCCTTCGCACTCGAACGACCCCGAGCCTTGCTACCACAGTCCGCATTTGCCCCTACACCAGCCCCTAGTGCCTTGCCCCTCTGAGCATGAGCACCAGCGAGCTCGCTGCACGGAGAATCCGCCAAGTGTGCCTGTTCTCTGCGATACCCACACGCACATTGCCAAGCCATGGGATGCCTCTAGGTCCCCTTGAATTCCTGCTTGACAGAATGGCTCGCATCTTAATTGGGCGCTGGCTGCTCCAGTGCCACCTGAGACTTGATAGCCTCACCGCTACTCATGTCCTCCTCCATGAGGTCATTAGCCTTCCTGCACTTTACCTCCTTGTAAAGCTGCAGAGCCGTAAGAGTTTGGTCCTTCATTGGCTCGCCCCGACACCTCGAAACTATGCAAGGCGTTAACTCATCTAGGAAGCTCAGCACCCACAACTGTGGCATAGGCGTTGCCTTTGATGAAACTAAGAAATCCATCCCGAGGATCACTCTGAAGTCATCGAGCAGCCCAACAGTGAGATTGACCTTACCCCTCTACAGGCCGATATCTATCACCACGCCTCTGGCAATTCCCGCAATCCAATGTGCCTTGGAGTTGACCGCCTTGATGCGGCTTGCATCCTTCTCGAGCATGAGGCCAAGCAGGTTGGCCTCTGTGTGACGCCCTAACTTTTCAGGGGGTCACCCATACTAGGACTACTCTAATCCTAACACACTTAACTCTCTTAACCTATTAGACCTAGCCACTGCCCAAAATGCTATAGCGGATGAAGAGTTGTAGTTCTATTATATTTCATATATAGGACTACCCAAGGTCTCACATTCTCCCCCCTTTAAGCCCTAACGTCCTCGTCAAGCTCAAACTCACAATATCAGGCGATGTGAGACTTATCTCACTAGCCTTAACCGACCTTGTGGGGGAGCCACACTCTACCAATAAAAGTCAATAGAATGAGAGTCTTGCTCTCCCCGCTGTATAATCTCGGCTCAGCCGAGATTTATCTCATATCTCTGGTCGGTACTTGGCTCTGATACTAACTATGATGCCCCAACTTCCTAGGGGGTCACTCATCTTAGGACTGCTCTAGTCCTAGCACGTTTTACTCTCTTAATCTCTTGGGTCTAGCAAATCTAAAATGTTATAGCCGAGTTAAGAGTTTTAATATTATATATTATATATAGGACAACATAGGGTCTCACACTCTGCCTCCACAATGAGATTGTGTGTTGTGCTGTTATCGCCCGCGTGGTCCTCCCGTTGAGGATCACATCGACGAATATTAGCTCCCTCCTGCAAAGCTTTTCGCCACTCGGTTGAACGCGAACTGCATTGATGAGCTATAACGTGCCCATCCTCAACAGCTCCATCACATCCTCGTCCTCCTCGGCTTAGACCGTATCTACTTGCTTCCCCTTCTTACTACTCCTGTTTGGGCAGTCTCGTACCTAATGGTTTTCGCCACAAATATAGTGCGAGATTTTTGCAGACGGCAAGGCGAGATTCTGCTTGTGCGTCCTCACATCATGGTTCTGCTTTTGCCCACTGTGAGGACTGAGATTTTTGCGGGGCAGATAAATCCTTTGTTGACGATGTTTTTGTGTAAAATTTAATTACATAAGCACTGGTCAAGTTTCAGAAGAAAACGAGTTAGGATGTAGAAGTTGTGCGACCTGTACTAATCACTTAAAGTTAATAGTAACTCCGATTTTCTGGAGAGGCCAATCAGTGGAGATGGATTCTGGTGCGTATTGGACTCTGCTCATAGTGATCCAATAGCTCGTTTTTGACGGTTCGACTATCCTGGACCCAATAGAATTAAAGGAATTGGATTTTGATGCACGATTTTCGAGAAAAAAAGGGGTTTAATGGATTTACATATATAAATATGTGTGGTTTTTGGAAAATTGGAGAGGAGATGGGTTTCGTCGTAAATCGGCGATCATATCGGGTGAAACGAAATTGTGAGTTTGTTACCCCAGTCGTGCTGAACGTGCTGGTGTGATCCAATCGAAAATTCGACAAACGGATCTCTGGGAATCGCATAAAGTCCGCTAAGGGGTCGAAATTGGCAAAACGAAAAATCTGCAAAAAGCCCAATATTTTATGTACCGTTTCGCACGATTTCGAATGTCGAGGTGCGTATGCACAAAACGCTCGTGCAGTGAGGGACTTGGCTAAAAATCCTTAGCTTTGAAGGACTGTTTTGCAAAAATGACACTTGGTATATAAGGGAGCAACTAGGGTTTTATGCACAAAACCCTAGCCCTAGTTGTCCCAGCTCCCTCATATATGGCCAGCCGTCACCAGCACCCTCCTACCCTAGCCGTGCGCGCACCTCGGTCGCCGGCGTGCATCTCCGGTCGCAGAAAAAGTCGGTGCTGCCTCTCCTCCATCATCCACTCTACTAAGCTGCTACCTTCCTAGCCGTGGACCTCAAGGTGTTGACCACACGCGTCGGGCCCCCGCTGTCCGTGCGCGTCGCCGGCCTAGATCGGTTGGGTTGCCCTCCTAGGCCTCCGGTGACCTCTTGCCTACCGTCGCCGCCGTCCCCGCTGGTCGCCGCCGCCGCCCTAGCTCCCTGCGACCGCCTAAACGCAGCTTGGGCTGAGGTTTGGCCGCAAAGCCTCCTACGCGTCGCCGCCACCCACGATCGACCGCGCCGCACTCCCTCGGCCTCCGGCGACCAGTCGTCATCGCCCCGGCGCTCCCCCGGCTGCCGTTGCCCCTTAAGCCCTAGTCGAGCCGCACGGGCTCGTCCCTCTACACCGCGCCACCGGCCGCCTCCATACGTCGGCCAGCGCATACCGGGCCTTCTCCGATCGCCCGCAGCCTCCCCCTGCTGGTGTGCCCGCTGTCCGGCCGCCGCCGGCCACCCTGTGCTCCACAAAGCTTCGGTGAATATATTTAGTGTTTTCTGAGCACTGTTTCGGGTTCGGATCGCTGTTCCGGTGATCCGAGGACACCCCGACGCTCTCGGAAGTGAGCATGACGATCCCTGGAACGTTGCAAGATAAGCGTCGTTTAGTGGTCAGCCTTGCTCCGAAGCGCTAGCACGGCCTCTGGCACGTTGAGACTTGTCAGCGGGTGTCTCGACCGAGCTCGAAAGTCCTCGGTTTGCGCTGTCGGGCTGTAAAAACCTAAAAAATCACATAAAATGATGTGATTTTAGGCAATCGCGGGGGCTTATTTGTAAATGTACATTTCGTGGCTGCTGTGGGTAGTGTGTCCTTGCAGCGAGTGACCTCTGGACTAGTTGTCCAAGGCCCTAGGCCTTTTAGGAAATCGAATGTCGATTTTCGGTGTGTTTTTCGGCGAAATCCGCCGACAGAACGCGATTTCGATTCAGAATTCTTTCGACGGTACCTCACGAGATCATGTTGTCTCTGAGCCTTGTTGGCTCGCCACCCACGTCGTTTCGAGGGTTCGAAAACGACAGGTGAGCGACAGTGGGTTCCAGTGTCGAAATTGACACTTTCGAAAATTCGGATCGGAACAATTATCCGACGATAATCGTTTCGATGTGAGGATATGTGTTTGCTGCCAAGTCACACAAATTACTGTGTTTAGTGGCAACGGGTGACTCGTGGCGCGAGTCGGTGAGTTCCGAGACAGTTCGTGGGTCTCGGCGGAGTCTCGGTGCGATTTTCGGGACTTCCGGCGAGTTATGGTAATCGATTTTGGGAATCTGATTCCCCTAGATTTATAGATAGGATTGTAAGTTAGTGGTTCTTTTTCGTGGGTTCGATTTTTATCCGGTGGACCCTTTGTAGGTCCGGTTGATATTCTTCCGCAGTCGGGAGAACAATGCTACATACGTACAAGTGGGTATTTCGACCCGAAGTCGGTATAGTGGTGCACGCTCGGTGGCATCTTTTTACCATTTTCTGTTATTATCCTGCATATACGTTACGTTGAGCCTAGCACCTTTGTTATTCCTTTTACGCTCTACTTTGTTGTTTTCATGTCTAGCATCATCAGTAGAAGTAGGGCAGGTTTATGATTACATGAGAGATCTGTGACCTAGTCGATCGGTTCTTGTATCTCGCACTGTGACCTATTTGGTCGATTCACTGCATCTGTTATTGTGATCTACTTGGTCAGTTGGACTACTTGGTGACCTACACGATCAGTATACCTTGAGGGATTGGATTGTCGGTTAATTACCGATATTTGGCTATTGAGCATATCAGCATCAATCGCCACTGCTCGTACGCATTTCACGAACACCAGCGGTTTGATCCACCGCAAGAGGGTGTTCTTTTCTGAAAAAGTGGTTGGGAATGCCAGCCTGTGAGCCCAAGAGTTTATGCTGGGGTTATATGCTTTTAGACCCAAGAGCTTATGCTTGGGTCATTTACAGTTTAGAGCAATTGTGGCACAGGCCTGAGGTGTGCGGACCAACATGGCTGATTTCTGATTGGATACTTTTGGACTAGTCGTCCAGTTGATGCATGCATAAAGTAGCAGTAGTGATTTATATATGTGTCCCGTTTCTTTGTTTATCATTGCTACTGTATTACCGTTTTCTATACCTTTGTTTATCCTCCTTAACCGGTGAGTACCCCTGGCACTCGTCGACTTGTGGTACCCACTAGGAAGGGAGACATGTGTACATGTTCTCACCCTCCCCCACCCCCTTTCAGGTGACGTCGCGGGTCCGAGTAGGGACGGTTCGTGAGGCACACAACTTAGCATTCGATATAGCTATCGGCCCGTCGTTTTGGTCAAACTCTTCAAACCTGTCTTTTTAATAATTGACTTACTATTTATGGTTCAGTGGTTTTCTTTATTTGAATAATTGAGATTTTGCGAATGTAATAAAGAATTCATGGACTTCTTACAAAATAAAAATGGTTTAATTTCTACCCCTCGTGGTAGTGCGTTTTCAAAAGAAAAAGTTTCCGTGTTGGAAACGATTTTTAAAAGGGTTTTTTTGGCTTTCATGATTCTTAGTGTTTCAAAATAAGTTTCTGGATAGAAAACATTTGAAACTATTAGATATGGATGTAAATATCTGTGATGAAATGAATGGTAATTGTGATGTGGTTAATGTATGTAGATGTTCATATAGTTATTGTTTTATCTTGTACATGTGCGATGCCGTGCAAATACATGAAAGATTCTGTCCATGTGAATAGTGGACTTCCTGTATTTGTGACGGATTTGGTATACCCTGGGAGTCAAGATTTTTTTTTTAAAAAAAAAAAATTTGGGCACTTCCGCAGTGGCTTTCAAAGCCAAGGGACTCCACAGCGTGACACCCATTCGCGTCCCCCGGATTGCGGTGCCCTCCCCTACCTTTAATGTTACTCGCTTTCAGTGGTTCACCTTGATTGCCCTCGGTTTGCTCCCGCTAAGGCACTTTCTTTGCCAATGTGATCGCAGAGTTCAGATCCTTCACATTTCGCCTCACGAGCTCTTTATTCATCTATGGTTGAAGGCCATCCAGGAAGAAGAACAATCGATCCTCATTGGCTATGTTGGAGATCGCCAACATCAATTTTGAGTATTCTTGGACATACTCCTTGAGTGTCCTACGATGTTTGAGCTGTCGAAGTTGCCTCTACATAATATATTTGATTTGCTCAAGGTAGAACTGCTGCACCTTGAGCTCGCACATGAAATCCTCCCAAGCGTTGAGTTGGCAGCAACCCTGCTCCGCCTCCACCAATCGTTGACGCTTCCAAAGCATGGCATTATCGGAGAGGTACATGGGTGCAATTTGGACCTTACCCTCATTGTCCTCTGACAGCAATGCTTTGAAATATAGCTCCATATGCTAAAGAAAATTATCAATCTCCTTCTAATCTTGTGTACCCTTGAAGTGTTGGGGGTTCAGGGACGCGGACCTTCAAGGTGTGCTCCTTTCGTGTCTCGACGCCAAGAGCCATAGTGTGCAACTATCCAACACCTTGGTTAGTATATTGTGGGGCTCTTAGTGAGTCGACTCAAAGTTAACCGGATTTCGAATGTTGACCTGCAAAGTCGATTTTTCGACGGTTTTGGTTGTGAACTTTGGTTCAGTAAAGATGTATCAAGTGGTTTGGTACTTCGATGTGTCGCCCTTTCAACTTGTCGTTGGTAGTGGATCTTCGAGTATTTCGCTTTTCTTTTGATAAGTGCATTGGCTGCAGACAATGTACTGTCGAAAGTTGGGACAAAATACTCTTATCCCCGTTGGGACTTTTGGATTGGGTCGGTGTTGTCTCTTGCAAAACAATCTCTATAGCTTGTCTTGTGGAAAAACCTGGAGTGTTGGTCATCTCTGACCATGTGGCCAGCCTTGGGGTATTTTCCTGGCAGGTTTTGTGCAGTTGATTTATCATCACTGCAGAAAGTATTGACTTTGGTTCGAGTCTGGGTGCTCGTTAGCTCTTTAGTTGTGCCTTTCACAACTAAAAGGTTTCCGTTGATTGGTAGTCTCGACTTTTTGCCGGGAGGTTCTGAATCATAGTTGATGAGCGGCTTGAGCCTAGTTATTGGCTTTGATTGTCGCGGTATGTGATAGTGTATAAGGTTTGTGACTCGGCTTATCGTGCAAACCCTGCAATAGTATGCTTGTCCGGTTATTTGGTGACAGGTGTACCTAGGTCTAAATGAGACAAGTGTTTGGTGGTGTGGGAACATCGACCGCTAGGGTCAGCGACAGGGTCTCGTGGAGATAGGTGTTAGGCATCATCGATAGTTATTGTCGCATATTGCGATTGGCAGCCTTATGCATCAAGTGATAGACTTGCAAGGAGCATATGTTGGTTTGATTATACTGGATTAAGTTATTGAGGAGACAAAATTGTCGAGCTCAGTTGGTATTGTCAGCCTTGGACCTTATGGCAAAGCGGAAGGTAAGGTCTTGAATCTAGGAGCGTCGAATACCGTGGGTGGGTTTTCGATACTAGGAGTTTGACCTTGGTTGTTTATGTTTTAACTGGTAGGAGACTGTGGTATCCGAGGTGAGTGCTATTGACTCCAGTTTTAGGATAATGATACGCCTTCGCTCGAGGTGAGATAGTTGGTGTTGTTGGCTAGTCGGAGTATGTCGTTTCAACCTACGAAAATATACATCTGAGTTGTGGTGTTGTCCCGTGACTTTTCTACGTGAACTTTCGGCGTGGATGAGTCGGTTACCTCTACGCAGTCTAAATTTGGGTAGACATAGAGTTTCTAAGTGGTAAGTTATAATCTCAAATTTGGCAATTATGGGATCGGATAACCCCAGTCGCGGAACAGTTTTGTCTGCAAGTTATTGGATGATATTGATCCTTGTGGGTTTGATCCATATATATTAGCTGGTATATTTCCCTCGTCTTGTCCGAGTGGAACTGTAGTTTACTTTTCCCTTCTTCGGATGTTGATCTATCTAGATTCAAGGAAATGTGACTGACCAGTACTCACAGGTGATACCGCAGTGGTGGAGTGATATCCGAATTCGATTACAGTGGGTACGTGGTAAAGTTTCGGAGACGAAACTTCCTTTAAGGGGGGGATAATATGAGGACTGGGATTTTTGGGGGCAGATAAATTCTTTGTTGAGGATGTTTTTGTGTAAAATTTAATTACATAAGAACTCATCAAGTTTTAGGAGAAAACGAGTTAGGATGGAGAAGTTACGTGACCTGTACTAATCACTTAAAGTAAATAGTAACTCCAATTTTTCGGAGAGGCCAATCAGTAGAGATGGCTTCTAGTGCGTATTGGACTCCGTTCATAGTGATCCAAAAGCTCGTTTTCGACGGTTCAACTATCCTGGACCCAATGGAACATACGAAATTGGATTTTGATGCACGATTTTCGAGAAAAAGGGGGTTTAATTGATTTACACATATATATATATATGTGTGGTTTTTGGAAATATAGAGATGGGATGGGTTTCGTCGCAAATCGGCAATCATATCGGGTGAAATGAAATTGTGAGTTCGTTGCCCTAGTCGTACTGAACGCGCTTGCGCAATCCGATCGAAATCCGACGGACGGATCTCCGGGAATCGCATAAAGTCCGATGAGAGGCCGAAATTGGCGAAAAGAAAAATCTGCGAAAAGCCTAATATTTTATGTATCGTTTCGCGTGATTTCGAATGTCGAGGTGTCTATGCTTGCAAAAATGACACTTGGTATGTAATGGAGTAATTAGGGTTTCATGCACGAAACCCTAGCCCTAGTTGTCCCAGCTCCCTCATATATGCCCAACCGTCACCAGCACCCTCTTGCCCTAGCCGCGAGCGCACCCCGACCGCCGGCGACGGACTCCGGCCGCCAGAAAAGTCGGCGTTGCCTCTCCTCCATCATCCTCTCCACCAAGCTGCTACCTTCCTGGCCGTGGACCTCAAGGAGTTGACCACACGCGTCGGGCCCCCCTCCCTTGGTTGAGACGCGACCTCCTGAGTCGTCCCCGCCGGCCCCCGCCGTCCGCGCTCGCCGCCGTCGACGCCTGGGCGATCCGCGGCCACCAGCGGACAGCTCGGGCCGAGCTCAGCTGAACTCGAGGCCCGAGTACCGTCGCCGCCCTAGATTGGCCCCGTCGCCTTTCTGGGCCTCCGGCGACCCCTCGCCTGCCGTCGCTTCCATCCCCGCTGGTCGCTGTCGCCGCCCTAGCTCCCTGCGGCCGCTCAGACGCAGCTCGACTTGAGGTTGTTGCGCGACGCCACCGCCCACGGTCGATCACACCGCCCTCCTTCGGCCACCGGTGACCGGTCGCCGTCGCCCGGCGCTCCCCCGGCAGCCGCTCGGCCGTCGTTGCCCCATGAGCCCGAGCCGAGTCGCACGGGCTCATCCCTCTCTATCACGCCACCGGCCGCCTCCCGCCGTAGGCCAGCGCGTGCTCGGGCCCCCTCCGACCTGCCGCAACCTCCCCCTGCCGGCGCGCCTGCCATCCGGCCGCCGCCGGCCACCCTGTGCTCCACCAAGCTCCGGTGAGTATATTTAGGGTTTTCTTAGCACTGTTTGGGGTTTCGATCGCTGTTCCGGCTATCCGACGACACACCGATGCTCCCAGAAGTGAGCACGACAATCCCTGGTTTGTGTCAATCATCGTGCTCACCTCCTTTGGGGTCCGTGAAGCCCTAGATTGCGAGATAAGCGCCATTTAGGCATTGTGCGAGCTGTTCGCAGAAATTTTTCCTTGCTTTTGCGCTCTCCACAATGGTCGGCCTTGCTCTAAAGCACGAGAACGGCCTCCGGCACGTCGAGACCTGTAAGCGGGTGTCTCGACCAAGCTCGAAAGTCCTCGGTTTGCGCTGTCGGGCCGTAAAACCCAAAAAATCACATGAAATGATGTGATTTTAGACAATCGCGGGGGCTTATTTGTAAATGTACATTTCGTGGCTGCTGTGGGTAGTGTGTGCGGGTAGCGGGTGACCTTTGGACTAGTTGTCCAAGGCCTTAGGCCTTTTAAGAAATCGAATGTCGATTTTAGGTGCGTTTTTCGGTGAAATCTGCCGACAGAACGCGATTTCGGTCAGAATTCTTCCGACAGTACCTCACGGTAGATCATGTTGTCGCTGAGCCTTGTTGGCTAGCCAACCGCGTCGTTTCGAGGGTTTGAAAATGATGGGTGAGCGACAGTGGATTCCAGTGTCGAAATTGACACTTTCGAGAACCCGGATCGGAACAGTTATCCCACAATAATCGTTTCGATGTGAGGATATGTGTTTGCTGCCAAGTCACACAAATTACTATGTTTAGTGGCAGCGAGTGACTCGTGGCACGAGTCGGTGAGTTTCGGGACGTTTCGTGGGTCTCGACGGAGTCTCGGTGCGATTTTCGGGACTTCCGGCGAGTTATGGTAATCGATTTTGGGAAACCGATTCCCCTGGATTTATAGATGGGATTGTGAGTTAGTGGTTCTTATTCATGGGTTGGATTCTAATCCGGTGGACCCTTCGTAGATCCGGTTGATATTCTTCCGCAGTCGGGAGAACAGTGCTACGTACGTATGGGTGGGCACTTCGATCCGAAGTCGGTACAGTGGTGCACACTCGATGACATCTTTTTATCATTTTTTCTGTTATTATCCTACATATACGTTACGTTGAGCCTAGCACCTTTGTTATTCCTTTTACGCTCTACTTTGTTGTTTTCATGTTTAGCATCATGAGTAGAAGTAGAGCATGTTTATGATTACATATGAGATCTGTAACCTAGTCGGTCGGTTCTTGTATCTCGTACTGTGACGTATTTGGTTAATTCACTGCATCTGTTATTGTGATCTACTTGGTCGGTTGGACTACTTGGTGACCTACACGATCAGTATACCCTGAGGGATTGGATTGTCGGCTAGTTGCCGATATTTGGCTATTGAGCATATCAGCATCGATTGCCACTACTCATATGCATTTCACGAACACCAACAGTCTGATCCACCGCAAGAGGGTGTTCTTTTCCGAAAAAGTGGTTTGGAATGTCAGCCCGTAAACCCAAGAGTTTATGCTGGGATTATATGCTTTCAAACTCAAGAGCTTATACTTGGGTCATTTACGGTTTAGAGCAATTGTGGCACAAGCCTGAGATGTGTGGACCAACATGGCTGATTTCTGATTGGGTACTTTTGGACTAGTCGTCCAGTTGATGCATGCATACAGTAGCAGTAGTGGTTTATATATGTGTCCCGTTTCTTTGTTTATCATTGCTACTGTATTACCGTTTTCTATACCTTTGTTTATCCTTCTTGACTGGTGAGTACCCATCGTGCTCGTCGGCTTGCGGTGCCCACTAGGAAAGGAGACATGTGTACATGTTCTCACCCTCCCACCCCCTTTTAGGTGACGTCGCGGGTCCGAGTAGGGACGGTTCGTGAGGCACACAACTTAGCATTCGATATAGCTATCGGCCCATCATTTTGGTTAAACTCCTCAAACCTGTCTTTTTAATAATTGACTTACTATTTATGGTTTAGTGGTTTCCTTTATTTGAATAATTGAGATTTTGCGAATGTAATAAAGGATTTATGGACTTCTTACAAAATAAAAATGGTTTTCTACCCCGCGTGGTAGTGCGTTTTCAAAAGAAAAGGTTTCCGTGTTGGAAACGATTTTAAAAAGGGTTATTTTGGCTTTCATGATTCTTAGTGTTTTAAAATAAGTTTCCGGATAGAAAATATTTTAAACTATTAGATGTGGATGTGAATATCTGTGATGAAATGAATGGTAATTGTGATGTGGTTAATGTATGTAGATATTCATACAGTTATTGTTGTATCTTGTATATGTGCGATGCCGTGCAAATACATGAAAGATTCTGTCCGTGTGAACAGTAGACTCCCTGTATTTGTGATGGATTTGGTATACCCTGGGAGTCAAGGTTAAAAAAAAAAAAAAGAATTTGAGCACTTCCGCTGTGGCTTTTAAAGCCAAAGGACTCCACGGTGTGACACCCATTCGCGTCCCCTGGATTGCGGTGCCCTCCCCTACCTTTAATGTTACTCACTTTCGGTGGTTCACCTCGAATGCCCTCGGTTCGCTCCCGCTCAGGCACTTTCTTAGCCAAAGTGATCGCAGAGTTCAGATCCTTCACATTTCGCCTCATGAGCTCTTTATCCATCTATGGTTGAAGGCCATCTAGGAAGAAGAACAATCGATCCTCATTGGCTATGTTGGAGATCGCCAACATCAATTTTGAGTATTCTTGGACATAGTCCTTGAGTGTCCTACGATGTTTGAGCTGTCAAAGTTGCCTCCACATAATATATTTGATTTGCTCGGGGTAGAACTGCTGCACCTTGAGCTCGCACATGAAATCCTCCCAAGCGTTGAGTTGGCAGCAACCCTGCTCCGCCTCCGCCGATCGTTGACGCTACCACAGCATAGCATTATCGGAGAGGTACATGGGTGCGATTTGGACCTTACCCTCCTTGTCCTCTAACAGCAATGCTTTGAGATATAGCTCCATATGCTAAAGAAAATTATCAATCTCCTTCTAATCTTGTGTGCCCTTGAAGTGTTGGGGGTTCAGGGATGCGGACCTTCAGGGTGTGCTCCTTTCATGTCTCGACGTCACGAGCCACCGCTTTCTCAAGGATAGTCAACCCACATTTTGAGGTCCTCGACCTTGTCAACGTTGGTGACAAGGTCCTCCAACAACGCCTTCTGCTCATCCTCGCAACGAGCGAGGTCACTACGAAATTGTTTGAGCTGATGGCGGAAAGTTGCCATGGCAACCGTGACGTTATCCTCCATGACATTTAGCCCTTCCTCCATCATCCCCATATATTGGGATAGGACAGAGTAGTGCTCCTCTACTCTCGCAGAAGAGTCCTCCAACAAGCCCATGCAGTCCTTGAGCGGACCAAACTCCTTCGCAAGGATTTGCGGCTCTTTGTTCTTGCTGCGCTTGGGCACTCTAGGTTCAGGCACAGTGTCGACGATGACAACATCCAACGTAGACATGACTTTCAAGCTCCGAACTCCCTTTGATACCAACTGTCATAGACTTAAACGAAATCACTTGTCTAGCCTATGCGGCGCTTGCCTTCCTTCGTGAAGTGAGTAAGCCTATCTCTCAACTTGCTAAGTTGGGACCCACTCGACCTAAAACTAAGTACAAAAGAGAGAGTTTTTGAGGAATGTTGTGTATTGATAAGAGAAAAGATTACAATTGATTTTCTGAGGAGTGAGGGTGGAGGCCACAACTTTTGACCCTTCGGCGTCCGCGTCATCAGTCTTGAAACTCGCATAAAAACTTTTAGTATGTCCCAGCAAAACCTCCGATAGAACTGTCCTTTAAAGTATAGGCGATTGCAATGGAAAAGTCAACAGAAAATACTTTGTCCGTGATAGCAGGCTCCTTCACGGGATCCTTCACTAGTAATGTACGATATGCTAGCTTTACACCTGGTGCAATATGTAGGGGCTGTGGAGGCTCTCAATTTATGTACATCGCCTAATTTAGTATTGGACGGATGTAGTGCACTATATAGTAGATTAGAGAATTTTAATTTCCAATTTAACAGTATGTTGGAAACTTTATAATTTATGATATATATATATATATATATACAGAGAGAGAGAGAGAGAGAGAGAGTGAGAGGCGAGAGAGAGAGTATAGTTACTATGCTATCGGAAGCATAGAGGATCTGGTGCTTTCGACTTTTTGGCCCTTAGATCAACCTCTTTGATCATTTTTAACTTTTGAGTTAATACTATTATCTTGTGTGGACCACTCAACCCTAAAGGTACTACTCAACCTTAGAGAGGACCGCAACCATCCCGATCGTACAATTCTTGATCCAAGGGTCAAAAAAGTCAGAAGCATTAACTCCTCTATACTTCTGATAGCATAGTAGCTCCACAACACACACAAAATAATCTTTTCCCATGCCATTGAATCTATCATAATAATTTGAACTAGTGAAGTTACCCGCGCATTGCGGCGTACTGATGCTATAGAAGACAGAAGATTAACAAAGTAAAAATTTTAAATTTTTTTGAATTGCCATAAAGCATTAATAAATAAAGATAATATATATTAATATATATACAAATAGAAGAGATGAAACATATATACGTACAAATGTAACAAAACTTACAATTTTAGTAAATAAATTATAACAATAGTAATGAAAGAAACAGCAATAGAATTATTACTCCATATGCATCTTGATCACATTACCGACATCGAGGAGACGAATCCCGATCTCCACATCACCTTTGCCTCCATTGTTGACGTCGACCACCTTTTCGTCACAGTCACACGTCGATCACGTACGGATCTCTCCAAATCTACGACTTCTTTCTCCTCATTGACTCCAAAAATATCTCTGCTTTCCCCTGCGATGCCGCGCTGCAATCCGCGGAACCCTAATTTCAATCCACATATAATTCAAAAATAGGAAGATAAAAAACTTAAAAATATTACAAGTGACAAAAAAAGAGAAAGAAGAGTACGAAGAAATCTTATTTTACTTTTTTTTTTCTTATGACAGCAATTTGTTTATATGAAATTGGATCGTGTGACTACATTAATTGGGAGGTAAGCGGGTGGGAAGATGAAGTATCGTGTAGAAATGGGGTGAGAAGATGAATCATCAAAAAGTAAGAAGATCGAAGAAGGTAAGGATGAAGGAGGGACTGCCACGTGGCAACTTCATGGGAAATAATATATAGGTATAGAAGATGTTAATTATAAATCCTCTATAATGAAATTTAAAAGTGTAATAGGTACTCCAATCATCAAGTGCATGTAATAACTACGCCAGTTACATTATAAAAAGGGAAAACTTTAAATACCACAACACTTTCTCTTTTTACTACTTTGTGGTTTAAGCTGTATCATCATTTTATTACACTATGGTTTCGTTTTTTTTCTTTCCGTTATTCCCTCAATCAATTTTTCTGTTAAATCAGTAAAAAATTAAAACACAAGATACTAAAGTAAAAAATTTTGCAAACCACATAATACTAAAGTTAATATTCGATAAATTACAGGGGGAGTATCTATGTTTTTTTATATTTTTTAACGTAGATGTAACGGAGGTGCCGATAGAAAGAGAAAAATAAAACCGCAGGATACTAAAGAGATATATTTTAGATCACATGGTACTAAAATTAGCAAAAAAAAAAAAAAGTTTTTTCCTCATTTAATGACATAACTTAATTAAATTAACAAAATTCTCAAAATCACATATATAAAGTAGCAAGTTTGTAAATACAGCTCCCAATTGTGTGAAACTTAATAAATAATTTATAGTTATAGTACTTTCTACTTTATGCAACCAAAGAAGATAATGTGGTTGAAACTCTTGCATTTTAACTGCATGTATTTTCAGTTACATTAATTGTAATTATAATTGCATCCAACCAAATGGCACTTCAACGTAGCGAATCCTCGGCGCTCGAGAGAAAGAGAGGAAAAGAGAAAGAGAGAGAGAGAGAGCGAGGCGTGGGGGCCTGCGCGCGGGCGAGAGAGAGAGAGAGAGAGAGAGAGAGAGAGAGAGAGGAAGAGAGAGAGAGCAAACAGAAGGAGGGGCTGGGGGTAGGGAGAGGGAGAGAGCGGGACGAGAGACGAGTGAGAGAGAGACCGGGGGCGGGAGAACACGAGAGAGAGAGAGAGCCGAGGGGAGGAACCAGAGAGAGAGAGAGAGCAGAGAGAGAGCCAGATAGAGAGAGGGGGGAGGGACGAGAGAGGTCTCTCCTCCCTCTCGGCGGACCGCGCGGGGGTGCGAGCTCCTGCACATCGCCCCCCCCCCCCCCCCGTTCTCTCTCACCTCATCTCCTTTCCTCCCCCCCTCCTGCCCCCATCGCGCGCGACCCACCCGCCCGGCAGCGTGGCGGGCCCGCCTGTGGGGGTTCCGGCCCGCGCCCCCGCCCGCGTCTCCCCTCCTCTCCCTTTACCTCTCCTCTCCCCCCACGGCTCTCCCCCCCCTTTCCTCCCCCCCGGCTCTCTCTCTCTCTCTCTCCCCCTCTCCCCCTCTCCCCAGTGGGCGGCAATAGGAAGCGGAGGCGGAGGCGCAGGTGGGTGGATTATTATAATAAAATAATAGCTTGAATTTGCTTATAAATAAGGGTAAATTTCAATTTGCCCCTTGTGCTTTAATTCATTTTTCACTTTATCATCTCGGGTTCAAAAAATTGCACTTATAACTATATATCTTGAAAATCAATCTTTATTTTTATCTAAAAAATATAATACTATCAAATAGGATAGCAAAGTAAATCCTTTGATAACCACAGGATAGTTAAACATAATTTTTTGAATCACAGAATGGCAGCATGAAAATGAGCTTAAACATATGATAATTAAGTGTAATTTTTGGACTCTTAGCATGATAAAATAAAAATAAGCCAAACAACATGGAGGCAAATTAAAGTTTACTCTGAAAAATTTTAAAAAAAAAGTTCCACCGTAAGGCATGCACCTTTCGGTAGTATGCATAATGCATTATTAATGACTGACTGTAACCGACGGTCCCTAGCGCAAGTGGGAAAGAATTTAGTAATTAGTATCCGAGGTCCTAAGTTCGAATCCTAGTTGATTCACATTTCTAGCTAAGTTTATTTCTAAATAAAATAAACGAAGTGGATAGCATTTAAAAAAAAGAAAATGACTGACGCGGGATGAGAAGTACCTGTCAAGCTATATGTTGCAGAATATTGTAGACTCCAATATGTAGGTGAACAAATTAATGCCGCAAATGCTCTTTTTTGACTAAGCATGCATGGGACCATTTGAGTAGGAGAAGGATCAATTCATTTATTAGTAGTGGGGCTAGAATACTAGTAATAGTAGCTACCGAGTTATTAATTGCCACCAATTTTTCAGCTCTTGAATCCAGTCACAATAGTGGTGAACTCTCTACTGTGCATGGATCAAAGGATCAAAAACTAAATAGTAACTAGTTTTTGCTACTATTGCCAACTACTATAGAAAAAAAAAAAAAAAAAAGAAAAAAAAGAAGCAAAGCTATTCATTTTACACACCTAAAAAGGAGTATAAATCATACATTGCACGTAATTAAAAAGTGAGATTTTTTACATGTCATATTATATGACAAGTAAAAAAATTCGATCTGCCCAATAGATAAATGTGTGTACAGTATAAACTTTCAGAGATCGGGTGTATGTATTGCTTTTTCTAGAAAAAAAGAGAAGAAAAAAGAAGACACTACTTTAACTTTCGGGTCCTTGTACCTTACGAGAGTACCCTTGTCGTCCAAGGTATCGTTTGATTCGAAAATAATTTTTTATCATCACATGCGTACATGGCTTTAGCAAGCCACGATATGGTTTAATAAGTTGGCATGCACTATCTATCTTTTCTTTCTATAAACATTTAAAAAGAAAATTGAAATAACACATGGCGACACGCGTACCCCATCCACCCTTCTCCTCCATTACGAGAAAAATTGTCTTTCTATCCCTAATTTAAATTAATTTAATTAATAACCGGGATAATAAAATTCTATAAAAGTATACAAAAATAAACTAAATTCACTGCTAAAAATATTTTATATCCACCACATCCCGCGAGTCCTTATATAGTATTTAATATGTGAGATACAATTAATTGAGTTAAGTGAGGATGCTACTAATAGAACCATCACCTTAATTTGTAGTGTAAAATCATTTTTAGCGATGGGACATTTGAATCGATAATTAACATATCCAACACGGTTTAAAACATTAGAACTTTCCAAAAAGCAAGTGTGATAATTTGTAAGAATCATTTTCAACTTCAAAAAGCAACTGCAAAGCAAACAGTTGAAATCGAACAATCTAATCTTAAACCACATCGCATGCCAAAATATATAGTCAATTTTGTAGCACCTTGATCACTTATAAGTAAATAATACAAAAAAAAAAAAAAATCATAAAACTTAGCATCTATAATGTTCAAAAAATACTCCACATCATATTCAACAATGTTAGTCACACTAAAATTCCACGTGTAGTTCGAGAGCCACAATATCTGAGTAAAAAATGTTACTCCACAAGGTTA